>NW_006239623.1:127238-151644 GCF_000226075.1 Solanum tuberosum | reverse complement strand
ATTAATTTGAAATGGAGGGAGTAATAAACATATGGAGAATTGGAAAAGTTACTTGGTATATTCAATGTGGAGTAAATTCTTTTGATCAATTCAATACAATATATTCATTTACTAAATGCTATATATTGTGTATGTATAGTGAAAAAATCACAAGACAACTATTTCAATTCATCAAATTATTATATTATCAATCCTACTTTGTGTAGATGACATTTTTTCATATTCATTTTGTGTTTGTGTCTCTCTTTTCTACTTTGCTTATGTGCTCTATTTTTTCTATTCACATTATAAGTTATTGTCTTTAATTCAACTTATTCATTTATGTTTTCTGATTAGTTGAAAGTTCATCTTACTTGGGTATGCAAACGTTTGTATCATAGTTATTTCACTTCTTGCAACATAGAAATTTGTTATGGAAATATCAAATCAGGTAAGATTACTTTCTTTTTAATTATAACTTTTTGGAGTATCATGAAACTGTATATTCTCGTTTGGTGTAAATTTTGGTTAGGAATCAATTTACATAATTTAACTAATATTTTTTTGTTAAATTCACAGATGATAGAAATAATTTTGAATTAGGCAAGGGGTACACATACCTATAATAATTATGATTTATATACATCGATTAGATATTTGAGCAATTATTATTGAATACTTGATATATTAAAAACATACATAATTAAAATTGTTCGAATATTACTTTTGAAATTCATTTGATAACAATATTTCAGCATGATGTACCTTCTACTGATAATAATCTTGATTGAATAGGCTCGCCATTCATTGATTTGAACTTGTATATTTTCTCTTCAATTACTATGCAAGTTATCGCACAATGATGATCTACTAGCCATCTTAAGGAAGACATAGATTGATCAAATTTCTATATAACTTTTCCAAAACACTACTCTCATTCGACAACAACTTCTTAATACATATGCAAATGTGAAAAGGTGGAGACTACAATTTCTTTAAAAGGAGATGAAAAACTTAAGACAAGAAATATTTTGAAATCACATTTGACATTTAAATTATGAGTTGTGACATATTAAACAAAAGAAACTTTTATCAAATTGAATACTTGATATATAATAGGAATTGCATAATTGAAGTTATTGGTTTGAGCTTGTATATATAAATTTCTCTTCAATTTTTGTGCAACTTATCACACACTAATTATAATATTTTCAAAGTTCTTGTACTAATTAAGAATGAAATACATGGGCAACATATATGTTCTAGTATATATATATCGTTATAACAACTCCACACAATTTAGCATGGGACATACGTGCCCAAGACTAGTTAACATATATGGTAGAAAAATAATATATGGAGGAATTAAAGGGAGGAAAAGACGACAACTCATAAAAGTAAATTTTAACATAATCATTATGTAAAAATCAAGGCAACATTTTATAAATTCAATTGACAATGCCAGTTACAAATTAATTTCTGAATTGCTTTAGCAAACTCAATATTAAACCAATAAAATTCCTCAAATAATCACTTCCTGATTTTATTGTGAATTCTCTAACATGTAGTTCTGTCTTCACGAGTGACTCGACCACCTACAATGAGTTATTTGCATCAAAAAATTTAATTGATGTTGTAGCAACATCTATCAACTCATCATAATTTATCTTACCAATTTTAAGACATTTCTTGAGAACAGGTTCCTTTGCTTGCTTGAGTAGACTTACAATTTCATTGTAAATACTGTCTTTGATAAACACTTCTGAAGAAGAATATCCACCCAAAATTTTTTATCAGCAGAAGAACTCTTAAGATCTGCTCTAAGAGAATTGATGCATGTTTTGAAGTCATTAGACGTTCGACAAACATATTCTATTAAATCTCCGGATGAAAAAAGTTCCAAAAGAGAGATAACCAAAAATACTATTAATGTTTTCATGAAATTCATCTTCAAATATATTTTCTGAGTTATGATGCAGGATGGTTCTTATAGCTAGTATACAATGTTTCATATTTATTTATCTATTTACCATAATAGACAATGTAGATATTATTGTATCTAAGATTGTGGTTATCATATCTTACATTTATGAAACAAACTAGTAATTTGTAAGTACTATCTTTTAATTTAGGCATAAATATAATTTTCAATCAATTTTTTACCCCTTTATATGAGGAGTAACCTATATTTGAGGATGATAACTTCAGCATACTTCAAACAATCATTTTTGGAGAAGCAATAGATAGACAAGGAACATGAAATGGTGGAATTTATTATAATGTATTAAATATAAGGTGAAATGCCAAAGGTGTATAATTTTAAATCTAAGAGAAGCAAAGGGAAGAAGGCAACATTGTGACCTTACATTTATGTACTTCACCAACTTAATAAATCAAAAATGAAAGAAGAATCTTGCTACGTATTTACTAACATTTACAAAACAAGTTACTCCTGCAGAAAACTTGAACAAGCTTCACAGCAGCAGAAAGAACCCTGGAGAAATCTTGAACAACGCTTCCATGTCAGCTGTGAAATTAAACAGCCAAAAAGAAGGCAGCAACACTTAAATTTATTTTTTATGAAGCAATAATACGTTCAAGGCACGTAAATCAGCAAGCTAAATTACATTTTTTAGACAAGAAACAAATACTCAATATGCAATCTAAATAACTTACCTGAAAACTGATGAAAATAATAAAGGTTAGCAGAAACAAGTAGTAACAGAATCCTATCAATGCCTCTAGATGTTTACAGACCTTGCTATTGTTAGTTTGAAGAGGATGGTTTGACGGCACCATTATCAAGGATCAGAAGCACCAATTCTCTTGAGTTGTATAAACAAGTCTATTAGTCACTTTGACTTATGACAAATCAAACGATCCTTGACCTTCATTAATGGCATAGAGTAACTTCTTGGACATGATCTCCTGCGGAGTAAAATAATGCATAACTTACTTGGGAAAAATAAAGAATTGATTGACAAAAGGAAAGTATCAACTGCTAAAACATAAGACAACATATGGCTATAGTAATTAGAGACGCTCTACCTTAGTAGAATAGGGAGGGAGTTTCAAGTAATTAGCACATGTCATCACACTGGGCAGGTCTTCATCTGCAGATTCCGATGGGGCATTACTGCTGTGTGCTGCATTACCAGCACTAGATGAATGCTGTTCCAAAGATATATGAATTGTCAGTCACTGAAATAAAGAGATATAGCAAATAGGCACACTTAAATGTTAGCTACAGCCATACCTTCCTCACAATTGTCAACTTAGGATTCAGAGCAGCAAGACCACCTGCGGGGAGCCGAGGAGCACCAGTGACAAACTGGCAGAATGCTCGTTGCTGCTCAGGTGTGAACTCTCCCATAATCTCTAGTAACTGAGGAGAATAATTTATTACAAGTCATCAACTTGAAACAACTAGAAGTGAATGATAAAGAACATCCTCATCATCATTGTTTCAGGCGGTTTACTTTCACCAACAGCTGAAGAACAAAAACTTACATGAATAATGGGAGGACTCTTGGATGTGAATCCATGATCGAATTTAATGTGATCTACTAGCGTCTCAGGCTGCATAACAAAAAGAATATAATGTATTTAACCAAATACAGGAAAAGTAGTTCTTTTCATAACCAGCAGATTTACGAGAACAGATATTACCTTCCACAGCTCTCTACGGCCACATAATAGATAGTCTAACTCTGAAGGAGAGAATATTTGCAGAGCTGAAAAGTCGAAAACCTGAAAGTTGTGAAGGCTTAAAAGTTATTTATTATTAGATATAAAATTATCTCCAGGAATATCTATATTGCTAAGGCATTATTAAAGAAACAACAATCTGACAATAAGGAAACTATCAGATTGTCCCACTATACGCTTTTTTAACCCACAAGATTGTCTTGATCTTTTAAGTTGTCTGGAAAAAAAAATACTCAAGCAGCAAACCTGATTGAAGCCAGATCTAAAAGCCTCCATTTGCTGCCTGATTCCAGTTTTGACAGTAGCATCAACTACCAAAGAAATGTACTCCTCCAAGTTACTGAGATCCACCTGCACATTCCATTTAAGGTATTAAAAGAAATATTAATGGAAATAACGCATGCAATTGAGGGACTTCATCAGTCAAATACCAAAAATAAAAACAAAGAAACAAAAAAATAAATTAAAACAAAATCCAAGATATCGCGGCTCACATTCTCATCGCCTGCTTTAAGAACATATTCAGGATAGCCAGGAAGTGTGAAATCTAAACAAAGATCCTCAACTGGAGTCCCACGAAAACGCATGTCATAAGATTTGTCCAGGTTCTGATCTTTTATTGATTCTATATATTGCTTTCGACTGACAAGGGCTTGCAACTCTTGCAAAGTCTTCCCCAATTCGGAATCAAAAGAAAGAATATCGTACAAATCAAGTTCCTGAAGTGTTTCAAGTTAGAAACGTTAGTGGAAAAGATAAGATACACCGGTGGGTGCATCAACTGGACAAGTGTGCAATGAAGAGCAGGGGAGCTTACTTGGCCAAGAACAAGCTTATAGAAGGCCATGGACAGTGGAAGGTCCAAAAGCCGTCCATCTTGAAGAGATTTCGCCATAACACGTCCAAGCAAGCGGAAATATTCAATTGCCTTACAGAATTGACCTCCATCAACAGTACCAGTATGTGGTGACCAGGGACGTGGGAATAAT
Source organism: Solanum tuberosum (assembly GCF_000226075.1). Taxonomy (NCBI): domain Eukaryota; kingdom Viridiplantae; phylum Streptophyta; class Magnoliopsida; order Solanales; family Solanaceae; genus Solanum; species Solanum tuberosum. Next base: position 146,968 of record NW_006239623.1, on the reverse strand, counting down.
CCAAGAGGTGCTTGGACAAGATCTCTATCACTCCTACTTAATTTATTATCTATATGAACTTCCATAGAATGCTCATTTGAAGTTAATGATAAACCAGATCTCCACATTCCAAGTCCAAGTTCCTGTAGATCGTGACTTATAAGGGTATAAAACTCCAGTGTAGGACCCAGGCCAGTACCAACTTCACCAAAATATTCAACTTCAAGAACAGCTTTTTGGCTAGAGTACATCTCCATTACTTTTGCAGCAGAATCCAGAATGCGGTTCCTTGAGACACGAACTTTCTGGCGCTGTAATCTGCCAACCCTAACTGCTCTCTCATGAGTAGACCCATTACCATCAGCACCTTGCTGTTGCTGCAGCCTATATAAAGCACGTGACAACCCAAAAGCAGTTGAATAGAAGTACTGGCGCCGAGTCTCAAATGGAAAAAGAAATGGGCATGCCTTGGTCAACTGGTAACACCAAGATGGAAGAGATCCACTACAAAGTGCAAGAGCATCCTGGATCTGTCGTGCCAATTTCGGAGTGAGCTTACTATTGACAAATTCCTCAGAAGGAATTTTGATACCCGTAGTACTGAGCTCATCTAGACTAGAAATTTTTCCTTCAGAGAAATCATCAATCATGGACAGGACTCGCAAACGGGGGGCAAGCTGATTCAGCGCCTCCAATACACGCAAGAGGTACAAAATACTGTAAGTAGGGTTACTTTTCTCCAGATCACAAGGAAGTTCTCCCTGCAATATACTATCTAACAATGATGCTCGAACCAATGAAGGATCAGCACTGGAACTTGTTGAAGAATTGGTTTTCATAGACTTGGAAATTGAACTCCCAGACCCACTCGACCTCTCAGGTTGGTTGTCTGCCCTCTGGTATGTGATAGTGTAAATATCACTCCAAACCCTGTTTCCATCACTAGATACAAAATCATTGCCACCATATCTCTCATCATCATCCTCGTCTAGAACAAGCTGCCGCTGGATAGCTTGGTAGATAGTCAACTGCCTATTAAGCGGCTTCCCACCAACAGAAAATATTAGTTTTGGTGGATCACCAGAGCTGAGTAGAGGATGCCCATGTCGATCTCTAGCGCCCCTCACACCTCTAACACTAGCAGATGAAAGACCAGCCATGGCAGCAGCAGCAAATGACATTGCCCCTCTTGAACCATAGGAATTCCTACTTCTGAACTCAACGGAATCAGATCCCCGAGCAGAAGCAATTCTGCTCCTAGAACCACCAGCAGCATTTGTATTGCTACCAGTTGGTGTCTGTGCAAAAGGGCTATCCTCCGAAGAGTCTCCCAATTTAACATCATGCACTTCATCTGCCATGCAGACAGGAAGAGGATCATCCCTCAGCACCTGGAAAAATGGGTAGAAAAAATAAGAATGACGCTAACACAATATTTGCACCTTCTATATCTAACATTGAAAAAGCTTTTCAGAGTGATACATCAAGAAAGGATAAAAGTATGCATATACGGGAAAGAAAGTATAACCTCCCCCCAGAAAAAACAAGCAGTTCATAAATAGATGCCTTTTTGAAATATTCCATTCATGTCTTCCATACCTCCCCAATCCCTCCCCCCAAAGGAAATCTCACTGACCTCACCATTCAAACACTTCCTTACAATCACCAGCTGAATCTCTTTACTTTATATTTTAAAGTTTCAGTTACAAATAGAAGGGAAAGGCTTTGATTGTGCCAAAAAAAATATTTCATTGTCAAATCCATGCCTAATTCAAGAATCAAATGTAGGACAAAGGTTTGCCCCCTCCCATCCATAGTCCTTGCTTAACGATCCCTCATGATTTCCTCATCGTAGGAGCTTACACAATTCCATTTCCCAAAAACTCCTTGCTATAATAGAACATATTTATCTTATATTAAGAGAACACCAAACCAAAAATCCCTTTGATGGAAACACCACATAATACCCCAGACCAAGTCCCATTCTTTACTTGAACCCTAATCCACAAGCACACTGAGCTCATGTTTGTTTTCTAATGGAATTTTTTTTACCAGGCTTTTCTTTTTTCTGATAACAGAGTGTCCGGGCCACAACTTGCACACACCTCATCCAATTCCACAAAGTACACGTTACCTCCCACTAATACATGTACCGGGTAACTTTGTCTACCATAACAGGTAACTCTGTCCACCAAGGCTTGAACAAATGGGAAATAATCACCAAGTGATTCTGAATCGGCTGGAAGACTTTTCTTTTTCCAAACACAATCAACCCAATTAAAACAGCCCAGGGGCTAGTTTCCCATGGCCACCATTTAAAAAATTATCTACTTCTAGTTATAGAGTTAAGTTCATTAGTTGACACTAATGCATCTTTAAGAATCAGTAAACCAAAAGCTTAGAACACTTGTGCAGCTTTTAATCTAAAGTAATTTCCTTTGCCTAACAATGTTCAAGAAGACTTTGAACCCTTAAATATGGAGATCAAGTTAATCCATTTAAACAAGCTAACCAAAAACAAGAAAAATTGAAAGAACAAAAGAAATAGAGAAATCTAACAACATACATCATCATGGTCGTCTTCATCTTCGTCGGACATATCGTCCTCAATCACCAAAGCATCATCAAGTTCAATGAGAGAAGGATGCAGCTCGTCATCCTTAACATGAAAACAAACAGTGAAATGTCAGAATTCAGGTGGACATAAATTCCATTAACACCACCTTAGTAGTTGGAAAATGTAAGCAAGGACACCAACAAAAAGAATCAAGGTTTCCCATAAATATCTTTGTTACATCCGGAAAACTCAAATTTTCAGGATGATCAACAAAATAATTTGATCGCCTTCAAGAAGCCAATTATGTCAAGAATTTTAGAGAGAAAAGAAAGATATTACATCAACTTGAGGAAGTTTCAGATATTCAAGTAAATGTTTGATTCCTTCGGAGTCTTGAGTTATAAAAAGGTACCACCAAAACTTGAAGGTAAATTCCACAGAGTTGGGTACTATAGGTGTTTTAGGGTTGACGAGGTTAAACGTGCTATTTGAAGGATGAGCAGGGGAAGAGCGACCGGACCCGATGAGATTCTGGTGGGATTTTGGAAGAGCACGGACAAGGCAGGTATGGAGTGATTAACTGTGTTGCTTAAGGGTATTTTTAAGACGGCAAAAATGCCCGACAAAGGGAGGTGGAGTACAATAGTTCCATTGTATAAGAACAAGGGTGATATCTGAAACTATAACAACTACACGGGTATCAAATTGCCAAGCCACACGATGAAGGTTCGACAGAGAGTGGTAGAGATGAGGGTGAGGAGAGGGGTGTCTATTTTAAATAGAGCAAAAATGCCTGACAAAGGGAGGTGGAGTACAATAGTTCCATTGTATAAGAACAAGGATGATATCCGAAACTGTAACAACTACACGGGTATCAAATTGCCAAGCCACACTATGAAGGTTCGGCAGAGAGTGGTAGAGATGAAGGTGAGGAGAGGGGTGTCTATTTTTGAGAATCAATTTGGATTCATGCCTGGACGATCGAATACCGAAGTCACCATCTCATGCGGAGACTAGTAGAGAAATATAGGGAAAGGAAGAGGGACCTACATATGGTGTTCATTGACCGTGAATAGGCCTATGACAAAGTACCGAGGAATGTCCCCTGGAGGTGCTTGGAGGCTAGAGATGTCCCGGTTTATATTAGGGCAATAGAAGGACATGTATGATGGAGCCCAGACACGGGTTAGAACAACTGTAGGAGATTTGAAACACTTCCCGATTGAGATGGAGCTGCACCAAGGATCAGTTCTTAGACCTTTCCTATTTGCCTTGGTGATGGATGAGTTGGCGCAGTCTATCCAGGAGAAGCTTCCATGCTATATGTTATTTGCAGACGACATAGTACTGATTGATGAGACGTGGAACAGAGTTAATGCAAGGTTGGACGTTTGGAGACAAACTATGGAGTCTAAAGGGTTCAAGTAGAGCAAAACCAAAACTGAATATATGCAGTGCAAATTCAGTGTTGCGTTGGATTCAGCAAACGTGGAAGTGAGGCTTGCCACACAGACTATTCTGAAGAGAGTTTTAAGTATTTTGGGTTTGTAATCCAGGAAAGTGGGGACATTGATGATGATGTCGCATATTGCATTGGGGTGGCATGGATGAAATGGAGGCTTGCCTCTAAGTCTTATATGATAGGAAAATACCCACTAAACTTAAAGGTAAGTTCTACAGAGTGGTGGTTAGACCGTCCTTGTTGTATGGGTGGAGTGTTGGCCAATCAAGAACTCATATGTTCAAAAATTGCATGAAGCAGAGATGAGGAAGTTGAGATGGATGTGTGGGCACATTAGGAGCGAAAAGATTAGAAATGAAGTTATCCGGGAGAAGGTGAGTGTGGTGGAAAAGATGAGGAAAGCAAGATTGAGATGATTTGGGCATGTGAAGCGAAGGTATGCAGACACCTCAGTGAGGAGGTGTTAGAGGCTCGCTGTAAGGGATACGCAGAGGGGTAAGGGTAAGCCGAAGAAGTATTGGGAAGAGGTGATTAGACAGGACATGACACAATTTCATATTACCAAGGATATGACACTAGATAGGAAGGAGTAGAGGTCACTTATTAGGATAGAAGGTTCATAGGGGTAGAGTGTTGTTTTTCCTTGCAAGGGTTTTAGACTTGTTAGTGCCTGTCATAGTACTAGTCATACACTTATAGTTCTTGTTTTTAATTATCTGTAGCCACATGTTTATTGCATTTCACTTCCCATTCCAATTTATTGTTGTTATTGTTTCTTTTGTTAATTGTACACTGCTTTTCTTATTAATTGCTATGCTTTCTACATTGATTTCTTCTGTGTTTTCCTTTTATTTAACTTGGATTTGATGCACTTGAGCTGAGGGTCTTTCGGAACCAAACTCTCTACCTCCACGAAGTAGTAGTAAGGTCTACTTACACTCTACCCTCCCCAGACCCCATTTAGTGGGATTTCACTGTGTATGTTATTGTTGTTGGCTTGATCACTGTTATACTATTATAACAGGGACTAATGTGGTGGATACCTTCACAAGTTCCATGTTATCTTTTCTTATTTTAAACAATCATCCTATTTCACCAACAAATAGTTGACACGGAGGAGCATTACAATAGTTACATGACTGAATAGGAAAAAATGCTCTCAGGCACTTTTTACGAGGTAGTCAGTTTTAGTCCTTTTTGAATTTTTCCGTCTCCAGGGGAAAAAATTTCCGGCTGCTCTGGCCAGAGTTTTCAATAGATATGGGAGAAGATAGGATCTTTTATAATGCAGGGTTTAAATCCTATGACATTACTAGGAGATACTCAGATTCAGAAGTATGGTTCGCAACAGATATTTAATGAGACAAGTTACTATTAGCATTAATGTCATGAAGTGGTTGGTGTTCATCTTCAATGCAACTACAGTAGAAAAGAGGAAGATAGTAAAGAGATGGAACATGAAGGACCACTTTTCAGAGTTCTTTTGTACTCTGAAATATAATGAAAGTGGTAGGTACATCAGCTTCATAGCCATTCAAGGGGGAAGTAAATCTATTATTATTACACCAGAGAGTCCTCATAAAGAGGATTGGGGAAATATAGCCCATAAATTTACTAACTTTATCAATGATACAAACAGAGTGAAGAACCCTATTCCTAGCAGAAATAGACAAACAGAAATATCGTACAAGGAGGCTTTCAAAAACAGCAGATGGATGACGGAGGAGACCAAAACAGCACACATAACAGCAAGAAACAACAAAATATCTGTAATTGGAGGTTCAACAAGGACAAAATCAGATTTGTTGAGCCGATGCCTAGTTGGAAAATTTCAAATGTCGCCAAAAGAGACGCCAACTTTGAGTGATGTGAGGAAATGGGCATGTAACACATGGAAGTCAACTTTTGGAGTTAATGTCTTCAGCATGAATGACTCCCAGTATCTCTTTGAATTCCTCACGAGGAAAGCTGCAGAACATGTCATGACGGGAGAATGGACTTGGCAAAAGAAAAAACTGAATCTCCAATTGTGGAATCCTACTGTCGAATGCTGGCCGGGGAGATCAACAGGGATTGGGTCTGGGTTAGATTGTTGGGTTTACCATTGAATCTCTGGTCACAGAAGATATTTGAAGAGATAGGTGACCATTGTGGTGGTTTCATTGAAACAGAGGAGGAGACAACTCTGAGAAATCATCTTCACTGGGCTCGAATCAAAGTGAAGGGGGATGGAAAGGAGATTCCTAAAGAAGTTGAAGTGGAAACTGAAGGTCTTATCTATACAATTCCGGTGTGGGTGGAAGCTCCGGTCACTGTGAAATCAGATGGAAGAAGAAGTGAGGGGCCTTTGAATTATCCACGGGATAATAGTACAGTGCCAGCTTTTCTTGATAGAGACATGAGGGCTGACACCTGGGTGAAATTGAAAAGGCATGTGGGAATGTCAGTCGATGTGGGAAAGACTAGGTCAAAGGCACATGAGGTGCCAAGTAACATGGAAGGGCCTTTTAAAGGTAATCTTGGACCTTTTACTCAGCTGCAAAACTTGGGCCCAATCTTAATCCCAACAAAAGCAGACCCAATAATTCAGAGATTTCCCAATTTCTCTGAGAATGAAGCCCAAACTATAGACCCAGTCACAATTGAAATTCAAGCAAACACATTTAGAGAAAGAAGAACAATATTGCACGTTCAGTCATCTGCAATAACTCATGTCATGAAGAACACAGTGATGTACGAGGGTGAGGAAGAACATGCAGAGACACAAGAAGATCAATTCAACATATGTATGACTAATACAATAGTGCCGGGGAATAAATCACCTGAAATCGTACATTTAAAGGAAAGCTTATCACCGGAAGAAGTTGGGCAAGTAGACAACGAGGGATCTAAGGCCTTGCAACTGAAGGAACAGGATGAAGCAGCAAATTGCATTGAAGAAGATGCAATTCCTTTGAAAATGCAATTACCAGTTGAGGAGGTCATTCAAGACATCAACACTTCAGAATGGATTCAACAACACATCATCAAACTAAGAGCTGAATTGGGTGTAGATCTTAAAGGGTGCGATGAGAAAGCCAAAAAATTATTTATGAAGATTGACAACAACAATCGGATGAACAAGGGGGAGTAAACCATTGTAAAAAGAAGGGGGTGAATGAACTGAAAGGATTAGAGCTTGATACCAAATTCTGTAGTTATGGCTCAAGAAGTAGGGGGGAATACCTGGCAATAAAGGAGCAATGAAGTTGGAAAGAGTGCCTTGGAATGTTAGGGGCCTAAACTGTGGCAGAAAGAGTAGGCTAATCAGGAAGATTCTACATACATGGAAAGTTGATATAGTGTGTCTACAGGAAACAAAGCTAACGGGGGATATCACAAAGATACTGAAGGAAGTTCGGACAGACCAGTTGTGGAAGATACTCATTTATCCGTGGAGGATTAAGTGGGTGAGGCCAGGGAACATAAAAGGATTGCTAAACTGCTGGAACAGGGATGGCAATGCAGCCAAAGAGGAAGGAAGATGGAAGATTGTCCTTGCATGCACTTCGTGGACAGCGTGGAAAGAAAGAAATAGGAGATGTTTTGAAGACAAGCAGAGCATCTTCCGGGAGTTCAAAATGAATTGTTTAGCTCTGTTTTATTTTTGGTGTAGACATAAATTAATAGCTCAAACAGAAGATATTTTTGACGCTTTAGACTATTCATAGGAACAACAAATAGATGTTCAAGATGTAAGTTGTAATACTTTAGAAGGGGGACTACATATTTTGATGTAGTGTACCAGTGGATATATAGATTAACTGTTACCATTCTCAAAAAAAAAAAATAGTTGACACGGAGAGAAAAAAAAGTAGAAAATAAGAAATCTAAAATTAATGGCTCTAAACACTTGCGAGGTTTTATTTGAGAACCATACAAGATTACTCCTTCATTTCAAGTAAACTCAAGCAACTACTAAGCCAAACATCTTCAATATACATACATACATACATACAGAGCATAACAAACTTAATAAAGTGAACAAATTACCTCTGAACTAGTCTCCCCGTCAACAGGTTTCTCCTCTCCTAAGGCCTTTGCCAAGGCAGCTCTCATTCTAGCAGGATCTCTTGATCGAATTCCTCTGCCATCTTTTTGAGCAGGCTTCAAAACCGCTTTACCTTTGCCTTTTGAAGAGCTTCCATCGCTTTCATTAATATTAACTGCTGACCTTGATCGAGCAGAATGACGACGAGATGCAGAGGCAGGAGTGGACATAGATGGAGATGACGCACTGCCTCCAGCAGGTATAGTCCCAGACCCAGAGTTTCCTGCAGAGGCCTTCTGTTCAGCCTCAGGTCGCTCAACTCGGACCCAGAGGAATTCTTCAATAGCAACTAAACTTGCCAAAGGATCAATCAGCAAAACATTTGAAGAGTAGTCACGGAGGGTTTTCTCTCCTTGAGCTCTGCAAAGGCGCAGCTTAAAAGGCTGAGACAAAACACTTAAACCTGAAGAAAGACGTGCATTTCCTGTCGATGATCTGGAACTATGACTTAACACAACAGGAAAACGCTCCAACGAACATAGAGCATTTTGAAGCTTTTGGACCAGAACAGTCATGGGAACCATACTTCCACCATCAACACCAGCAGGAAGGGCAACTGCAATAAAAGACTTGTATCTTCTGATTGCTTTTTGTCGAAGCCTAGACATACTAGTATCAGAGATTCTTTCCTTAGAAAGGTACGCAAACGTAAAATATTTCAGCAAAGAAGCAACAACTCCACTTCCACTGAACTCAAAAGTTGAAACACCATCCCCTTTGCTGAGTTCCCCCATCATGGCAGCTATCACTTCAGCCAAGTTTTCTTCTTTTCCAACAGAACTATCCCCAAGCTGAGGACCAAATGTTTTGGATTTTCCCTTAGGTTTAGCTATCTGCTCATCAATACCAGCATTCAACTTCATGCAGAGATTCTTCAATCGTATAAGATCATCTGTGACACCAGCTTCAGCAGCCTCAGAATCTGATGGGAAGTATTTATCCTTGAAAGCTTTTGCACATGTACTGACTGACATCCGAAGGCTAGAATTGACAGTCGGAATTTCTATCGAATTTGGCAAAGATCCAGTACTTGGAACTGGACTTGTAAGATCTTCAACAGAAATTGCATCTGTATTGGAATTAGTGCTACGGCGTCTATTATGTTTCTCCTTCTCAGCACGTGTTGGATGGGGAGGAGCAGAAACATGAGACCCAGACAACATCAAGGCATCTACAGCATGAACAACACCTTCCCGGACAAACATCTTGCCAAAAACTCCAGGGAGCTTCTCCATTAGAATCTCTGCTATTTGAAGAGCGGGGACCAATACTTGGGGATCCTTCCACGCCAAAACCCCAGCCAAGAAACTATTAAGACATTACAATCAAGCATTACATTCAGAACTCGCATTGAGAAAAATATCATTGAAAGAAATATTGTCCTATTGAAAAAACATTGCTTCCACTGGCCAAATGTTGAAGAATAATATGAAGCTTTAATTTGGTCCCAACATACCTTGACAAGTTAGTGTCATTAATTAAAGACTGAATCATATCTGCATTACTGAAATACATAAGTTTTCCAATAACTGAGAGGCATTTGTGGCGTGCTGCTGTATTTACACTGGATCCATATGTCTGATCAGCAAAACGAGCAACAGGAAGTCACATCTCTAATGTCTGTCCACTATGGTAAGGTAGTGACAGTAATATACCCATAGAGTTATAATACTAACCTGGATCAGAACAGGAAGGAGATCCATTCCAAATTGTTGCAGAAGTTCAGGTTGATCATTCAATAGTTTCTCATGAGCTGATACCTCCTGAGAAGATGCATTCAGATCCTCCTGTTTGCTAGAACCACTAGCAGAGGATTTCCTCGTAAAAGGACCTCTAATGAACAAATTTTTGCTAACGGGAAGAGAGATGGTTCCTTGAGGCAGCGGAGGAAGTAGTTCATTTGCAAGATTCACAATCTCAAAAATCTACAATAAGAAAAAAGTATACTTGGGATCTATCATAAAAGCAAGAACCACAATGCCCAGAAAGTGGCTACAGAAAGAGGTTGAATTCAACTAGCAGTTTGATTATGTGTCATGCATATTACATATATTATATTCCCACCAAACAAAAATTACAAAGCCTAATAGTAGAAAAGTTCTCACGCCTGCCATTGAACTGTAACACTGAGCAGAAAAAGAAATAGACACCTTTGAGTGTTAACGAACTATCTAGATCCTCATTATTATCAATTGTAAAAAAAACATTCTGGACTCAGGTGTTTCATTCTAGACAGAGACACACTGTGGCCTTACTACATTGTTTTGAAAGAAAAGGCTGACCCCACTAATCCACATCACATGGAGTGCGGTGTCAATCATCTTATTACACTTTCTTCATCCAGTGTTTGACTGTACTTCTCATTTCCTCGAGAAAAACTACAGCAATTTCTCAGTATTTTCGTAGAACATCTATTCCTTGGGGGAATGACAAAGTAAAGACAAAGGAACGGAACAAAAATGGGCTCCTACTGTTTTCTAAATTCATTCCACAAACTAAAGCTCAACCCCAAATTATTGTCCACTTCCACTTAACCATGTGAAAATACATAGAATATCTAATCCTGTCTCCTCATGCCACAAATATCCAATATGCAATAGTTTCAAAATTTCTATAATTTAGTAAAATTTGTACTTCTTTTTTCCGATACTCTTGAACACACCCTCATGAAAATAGTGACAAACACAGCAAGCAGTGGATGGCGAAAATTAAAGCTATCACACATACCTGCTCCGCAGGTCTGCTCATGGCAGGTGAAATAGAGACAGAGGCTGATAAAATGTCCTTGAGGATCCCGCTGATACCAAGCATCATCAAGGTTTTAGCCCCGAATGGAGAGCCACTGGCACAAGTACAAAGAAGCCGGATCAAGCCCTGCAAACAAAATCAAGTCATAACTACATCCCCATGTAAACAATCAACACATTCAATAATTGAACTTACTGTGTAAGTTTCTGTGCTGAGTGAAGCCTGACCACCTCCAGAATTACTGGTTGAGATGAGGGAGGCAGCCTGTGTGACAAGTCCGTGATTACAGAGTTCATCTAGCTTTTCTGGAGATGATGCAAATGCTTCAGCAATCCGGGTCAAGCAGATAGAAGCATGCTCTAATACCTACACACACATCCAAGCACCAAGAAATAAAATGATAAAGAGAGAAGGTTTAACCAAATTGAGGAGGCAAAAAGGACGAAAATAAGTTTATTAAGCTAAAAAAGTTGACAAATCTCCCTGTGATTTTGTTATGACGTGATGACGATCTCACCTTTGCATCATGATACTGAAGGAGATTCGTCAACAATGGAACAGCTTCCATCACAAAGTCAGCAGCATCCGAAGGCAGCTTCTTGCACATATTAGCAGCAGTTGCTAGTGCTACTCTCTATGGGAGAATGAAAAGAAGATCAGAATGATATTCAACCTATAAATGGAACTATCAATGGCTTATGTCAATAAAATCATTTACAATTTATTAGCTTCACTACCTGAACACCAGTGGAAAAGAAATCGAGATACGATAGCACAGCCATGAGTGCACCTGCTTGCAAACAAGCAGTTGGATCTTCTAGAGATATCTTCTTTAAAGCTTGTAGAGACTGTTAAAAGTTAAACATTAGCATCATAACTTAAAATTTCAATCATGCCAATATTAAGCAAACTGCAGCACTTACAAAGCGTATTCTCTTAGCAGAGATGTTATATTAAGAATTTCTACTTCTAGAATAACTCTTAATGTTATCATAAACATACAAATTATTGAGCATTGAAATGAAATGAGTCCAAATGGAATGATTCACATAACCAACCCCAACTAGTTTCGGATTGAGATGCAATTATTGCTATTGTTGTTATGTACAAGGCCCAATTCTAGAGAGTGGCACTCAATTCCCTTTGGCACAAAGGAATAACTTTATCACCTGTTCAGCTAAGTCCATGTATTCAATCGTGAGTAAGCGAGCTACAAAACATGAAACCGCTCCATAATGCACAACAGCAGCACAAGAAGATGGCAGAACATCAACCAAATGGGTTAACGCCCTAGCTGCGAGAAGCATAATATCAGGATTACTCATATGATTAAGCAACCCCACCAGGACAGGTACAAACGAGTCCACTGAAAAAGTGCTCAAAGAGTCTTCTGTCCCAATGGAAAGCATCACACAAAGCTGCGTCAATGCCTCTATTTGCTTCCCTTCTTCCCCATCAGCTCTCAAGCCCGATAATATCTTCTTCAGACGCCCATTCTGTTGGGACGAGGAAGCGGACACCATTGCTGAACTCGGCAGTAAATCATCCAAACCAGCACCCAATTTTCTCAACAATCCTTGAAGTGCACTACTTGCTGAAGTCAAATTATGTTGCAAAATCCCAGCACCACCTTCACTTTCATTATCATCTTCATCACCCCCATCAGTATCCATGTTCAATCCCATATCTCTGTCTCTATCCCTAATTTCGTGCTCTTTCTCCTTACCCTTCTCCGGATTATTTCTATCTGCCCCGTGATTCTTTCCCCGCCTGGTTCTGCTGCCCGACCCGGATGATTCATTCGTGGAGTCCATCGATTGTTGGTCTTGGGAACGATTTGTGAGTCGGGAACGAGTTGAGATCGAGTTTGAGGCGGCGCGTGTGGTAAAACGAGCTCTCTTAACAGCGCGTGTGGTGGGACCTGATGAAGGAGAAGAAGCAGAAGGCGCTGATGACGTGGCCTCCGTTCGTTTCCGGCTCCGTGTTTCCATACAAAACCGAACAGCTAACAGCAAACAAGGTCGCCGATTAATCGGCGATCAGACAGTCCGGTAACGGAATTTTCATCATTTTTCACAAGCCCTAATTCACAAAATTGGGGAAGATTAAAAAAAAGGGAACTTTGATTGTTTTAGCTCAATCTTCCGTCACAAATTTTGCAAAAAATAATGGAATTTATTGTATCGTAGTGAAGAACTCTTCAAGAAATCGTAGGTGAAAAAGAGATAGGATTCGGTGAAGAAGAGGAATATAAGCAAGAAATGGAAGAACAAAAGTTACTAGTTTAATTTAATTTTATTATATTAATTATTAATAGTAATAAAAATAAATATAGAAATAGAATCTAACTAAATATATTTTCATGAATTTTTTTTTGGTTTAAGTGGATGATTAATACAAAAACACATCAGATTACGTGCTATGCTCCTAATTTTTTGTTAATCTGTCCAGCAAATTGGTTTTGTTCTCCTAATACGTGTGCTTAGTTATTGAATTCCTCAAAAACTATATTAATAACCTGTATTTAGAAATTAAAGAGATAAAATGTATAACCTTTACTTAACAATTTATTACTTTATATGAATCTGAAGCAATTTCTAATGAAGTAAGATTGTGTTTTATGATTATTAAATTTTCAATCCAAAAATAATGGCAATTATAGTTCAATAAGAGCTTGATGGCATGAGGAATGCTTTTCATATGGCAAATTATTAAGTTTGAAAAATGGTTAGTAAAATTCTATACTAGATTAATCATCCTTGTATTGTTCTCTTGGGATTCTACCTTAACTTTATTTGCATTTTGTAGATTAGCATATGATAAGTGTTACATCATTCGAAGGTATATCTTGAATGTATCAAATTTAGTATCACGCTTCAACCTCGATAGGCATGACTAGCACATATGCCATAGTAGATCCTGAACAAACCCTATTAAATATATACATTATTGGTCTGTATCAGTCAAGTTTCACAAACACAGATAATCAAACTCCAATTAATAGAAGTCAAGCCCATTAAAATTATAACCAGAGAATATTGTAGTAGTAACAACTCCAGCTAACCTGACACTATAATTTATAATAGAAACACGTCAATGGGCAAACAAAGTCACCATGTTGATATTAACAAGTAGCAATGTGTCATGGTCGACAACCTACTACTTCACCACTCAAATCTGCAAGTTTCTAAGAGTATAGATATTGGCCAAGACAAGACCTAACTTTCTAATGAGTTATATATACAACAAAAGACAATACAACTCTAAACATGCAGACAACTCCAAAAGAAGTGGAGCTTACCGGTCAGTTAGAGCTTGACAACACTACTGAAAAGCATGGCTACTTATTTGTCAGGGCCTGGACGTATGAGCACAATGCCCTTAGGCAATATAACATTAGTTTATAAAAGACACTGAATGATTGAGCATGTATCAAATTACATTAAATAAAAGGGATTTGGTAGTTGACAAAAATTAAAAGTAAATAGCAGGGTTTAGAATCCCCACCATCTGAAAAGAGAAAAATTTAAATAAATAGCGGAGATTTTAAATGCCCATCTGAAAATATAATTATTTATATAAAGTATATAATACAACATCTATATTTTTATATTGTACTTTTAGTTCATGAATACAAATACATTTTTGAAAACTTCACTCACTATTCCAGATTACTCTGAGTCCTCACTTCTACTCTTCTCTCACAACTACACTTCTCTACACCGTCATTTCTCTGCCATCTCAACTGTTGACACCCAATTTTGGACATTCACAATATAGATTAATCACTGAGCTTCTTAAATTTCGAACAATTTGAAATAATTAGTTTTATAGCATTCGAAATACTTTTCAAGTAATTTTAGTCGCTTTTATAATTTCTAAATAAAAAATATGTTTTCTTATATAGTTTTATATATGATTAGTACATTTTTATAAATATTCAAAAATCATCTCAAAAAGATTTTGTTTTGTTTAAATATTTTACAAATTAATTTAGTTATATAATAGTTTACATTTTTAAATCATTAGTTTATAATTAAATCGATTATTTTATTTCGTTAAGATTAAGAAGCTCATTAATTAATTTATATTAATTCATCTTATTTAATTACTAGCTGAATTTACTAAATGATTTCAATTGGGCTACGTTTATGATTTCGAATGGCTATAATTGCAATCCGTATGGCTATTTCTTAAACTCAACTCTAGCTGCATTTTATATTCCTCCTAAACCCATTTTTTTCAGTCAAGTTTAAGACTAAAATTGGGCCAAATACATACTCAATACCTAGCCCAATACCAAAAGACCCAGCAGCAATATAATACAATACAACAAACAGTACTGTACAACATCTTCTTCTCCACGTAAACCAGCAAACGAACGAAACCCAGAAATCCAGTAGCAAAATCGGCCCAAAATCGCGAGTCCAGGAGCCCAGCAATCGTGTGACCCTCCTCTCTCCCTTATTCTTCTCCGTACAAGAATATTCTCGAAGCCAAGTGTCTAAATCGAGTTGCTCCTTCATCCTTTGCTCGAAATCGGACGGATACCATTCTCATTCCGTTGAGAATGGTACTACTTCCAGCCGTTTTGAACCTTATCTTTGTAAGAGATTTTGAATTTCGAATTTCGAATTCACTCTCATTCCTTCCCGTTTTCCACCCTAAATGGACCCATTTTTCTGAAAAAATCGGAGGATATAAATTCTTCTCTCTTTCACTGTATGAGGGATTTTTAGGGGTGAGATTCTTGATAAAAAAAATAATTGAGGAGATTTTTTTTTAGGAATTGAAAGATTTACAGATTACATAGTTTACATACAAAAATACATGGTGATATAGAAGCTAAAACATTGAGGCGAATTGAAAACAGAGAATTAGTATTCTTAGTGTTTAATCAAAGGTTTGAAGTCTAATTTGAGGTCTCCTTTTTTGTTCACTATCCATTGGAGCTCGTCGGAATCCGGTGAAGCTCGGGTTGAGGTGAAGTCACTGTTCTTTAGTTCGTTGTCCTAGTTGCTGCTCCAAAAAAGTTATGATCGAGTTTATTGAACTCCTTACCTTCCTCTTTTCACTCCAAATGGGCCACGGAGGCCCAATTGTATTATATCTCAAGTCTTTGCCCAAAGCAAAAAGAAGACACTGATGAACATGTCCTCGAAAACTGAAATACAAGTGTTCAGAGCGAGACCAAGGGATGTATACATGCTGTATACAGTGTGATACAGTAGAAAGAGGACCAAAAACCCTTCTAAATTTCAGTTTTGTGTTGCATTGTAATTGGGCCAAAGGCCCATTTATTTTAGTATTATTTGTTAGATTTTAGGACAGGTGAATTGAGCCGAAGCCCAAAGAAAATTAATTATTATGCTAGTCATTAGGACAGGTACAAGTGGGCTCTAATGGGCCAAAAGCCCAAAGTGAAATTAGGCCCAAGTACTGGCCCAGGTGGACAGAAAATCAAACTTGGGCCCAAAAATATCTCTCTCTCTATTTTATTTGTTCTATATTTGTTCATTTTTTTTAGAGAAAATACATAAAACCCCCCTGAACTTGACAGGAGAACTTACTTTAGTATTTTAACTTTACGGGTAATATTTTACCCCCCTAATCTCGTATCAAGTGAATTTAAATGCACCCAAATCGCTGACATGGCAAGTGCAAAAAAATACAAGCGCGTTTGGCAAAAAATTTAAAAGGAAAAAGATAAGTGGGTCCCATTTTTTTTCTTTTCAGCATAATTTTTCATTCTTCATCTTCCTCACACCCCACCACCCCACCCTTAGCTACTAGCAACCCCACACTTTCTTCTTCCCCACAGCCCACTACCCCCTGCCGCCTTCAACTACCCTTGCACCACCCCATTCTTCTTACTCGAAACACCCCCCTCCCCCTCTCTTTGTCCTTCTTCAAAACTCCCCACCCTCTTTCTCCTACTCCAAACCTCCCCTCTTTCAACTGTCATCTTTCTTGTCTTTTTCTCCTTCATCGTTGAACCCCCACCATTTTTTTCTTTACTTCTGATCTTTCACTCATATTAATTTTCGATTTTAAGAAGCGGGTCTTCTTTTTTTCAAGATATGAATCTAAATTGATATCACTAATTTTGAAAATTGAAAAGAGAAGATTGTTGTTGTTGAAAATTGGTGCTTCAAAATCACTATTTAAGGCAATGTTTATATTAATGGTGATGAACTTGAATTTTTTTTTTAATGTAAGATTAATCCTCATTTTTTCCTTTTTTTCTTCTTTCTAAAATTGCTAATAAATAAAAAGAAATAAAAGAAGAACTAAAAAATCAAAATTTAAATAATTTTCAAGGTGGCACTGGCGTGGCAGTGTTGTGGCGCTGATATGTCGATGACATGGCGTGTGTGAGATGCACTTGCCACTGTGAGACTGATATTATAATCTTAAGGTGATATTAAATTCATTTCAAATGAGATTAGCGGGGCAAATAATTACCCGTAAAGTTAAAATGCTAAAGTAAGTTTTCCTGCCAAGTTTAGGGGAGTTTTTATGTATTTTCCCTTTTTTTTATTAATTGCTTATGTGTTAGTCAATTTTAAAGTTTTCCTAATCAATTCTCCAAAAGATAATCATTTTGAATTAATTAATGTATATTCTAAAAAATAAAATAAAATAAAATAGTTATACTTATTTTCCTACTTAAATTATTTTGAAATAATTTACTTAAGTAATCCCTTATATTATTTCCCTTTCCCCTAAAAAATAATTTCAAGTCTTAAGTTTGTTTATTTCTAAACTAATTAAGCATGTTCAAATTTTAGCCAAATATTTTAATTGTCGGATAACTGTATGTTAGCGGACCTTTCGGGTGCTTTCAAACCCTTCCCGAGATGTTAATGTGAACCCCGAACCCTTTAATATTTTCATTAGATTTCTGTTTTAATCTTTTGGGAAAAATAGTTTTCTTAATTTTACTTTAAAAATTAAGTGGCGACTCTTAAATATAAACCCGTCGTTTCTCTTTTTAAATAAAACATCAGCTACCTCATAACTCTGTAAACTTCAGTTACTCACCAGATTCAGAATTGGGATAGGTGTTCTAAGGTAATATTTTCCACTTTTCACCTCTTTGGTAAATGAACCTACCTCACCTCTTTGGATTTTCTCATATGAATCTTCATAGAGCTAGAAATTTTGTACAAATCACTGGTTATATTTACTAGGTAAGTTTGATTTTTGGTTGTTTGTATAGATGCATGAAGGAAAAATTAGGTTAATTTTGTTCTATTTTTCATTTGAAATTATCAAATTTATCATGTATTTTGTGGTAGAAATAGGTTTATTTTGTTGTAATTTTCGTGATTTAGCTGTCTATGTTGGTATTTCTCAAATAATAAACTGGAATACTCAAATCTCTTGAGCGACTTCATTTGGCCAGAATTTTATTTAATAAGGATGTAGTAGTGGAGGTAGAATTAGTAGAGGCAACAAATTATTGAGTCTTTTTCCTAGATATCTTGCACCTTTTCAACTCCATTGATTGTCAAATGTTATTACTTGATTCTCTTTTTTATTTTTCATTTATGATCTTAATATGATATTTTGTCACAATTCAGGGGTATCCCCTAGATGTAACAAGGCGTACAATACTTCAAGAAGTCTCATACAAGCCCCTTAGCATATCATAACATAAGATAATAGAAAAGTGCAAAAATTTAAAACATTTTTTTCAATACAATCGAAGTCTTTACACTTATCTCAAACCATCTAATATTTGAAAAGAGTTAGGGACACAGCCCATACAAAAGTCTAAACATAAAGAAAGACATAAAAGAACATAGTGGTCAAATCCTCAATGTTATGAGGACTCACCAAATCTTCACTTGCTTGCTTCTACTAAGAACTTAACCACGGGGATGTAAGTCAATATCGCCGGACCCTATATTTGATAAGAATGTAGGCAAAAATATGCGTTAGTACAATAAAGTACTAAATATGATGGCTAGCATAAATCATCAACATGAGCATAACATAGGTGTTAGTCAACATAAGACATATATCATAATCATAAGAGATACATCATATACATAAGCTATAAGCATAAGAGTCAACAACATAGTCATAGGCATAATCAATGCATCTAGATCAACATAACGTACGTAAGAGAAACACTTCATAAGTAACCTCAAAGCATGCTTGTGCAATACATGGATAAGACCCCATAAATCTTAACCACACTAAGCAAACAAATTTAGGCCCTCATTCATAATCCTTATCTTTTGATCTCATCCTTAGCTTATTTCTCATGGACAAGGTGTAACATCTGACAATTTGAAATAGCTAAGAAGAGGCTTGAAAATTGAAAATTTTCATTTTTGGAAAGGATTTGAAAATCTGGAAATTTTTGTCTAAGTATGGAAAAGGTGAGTTTTTGGCCAACTTTGAGCAGTCATAACTTCCAGCTCAGGATGAGTTAGGAGTAGTTCCAGTTATGGTTTTGAAGCTTGTGGAATGATCTTTCCAACGCCGCCAAGTTTGCTCAGTTCCGAGTTCGTATGAGCGAGTTATGGCCCTTTGAAAGTTGGGCAGTTGACAAGAAAATCCGTCCGGGAATCATTAAGGGCATTTTGGTCTTTTCCCTAGCTAATTCTTTTGAGGATATATTGTTGTGTTAGGATGATATTTGGATCATTTTGTTCCATTTCAAGAGAGTGAAAGTTAGGGTTCTTGAGAGTGAAGAAGAGAAGAAAGAGAAGAAGAAGAGAAGAAGGAGAAGAAGAAGAGGAAAAATCGAGGAGATCATCGTGGATTTTCGTCGGGGGTGATCCCTATCAAGGTATGTGAGCTTTTAGTGTTGGGTGATCCTTTCCCCCACACACCTAGCCCCTTTTACTTATTAAGAAAGGTTTGGTTATGTTGTTAAA
>NW_006239623.1:107639-126066 GCF_000226075.1 Solanum tuberosum | reverse complement strand
CACGCCGTTGATCCAGTTGAGCACTCCAGAGTCAGTGGTGAGCCTCCTTGCTTTCCGGAGGACTCGGTTATTTTGTGTTTCTAGTTTTATTTTGTTAGGATGTTGCGGGGACTGTCCCAACATCCATCTCAGTATGTTAGAGGCTTCATAGACAGTCAGTCAGTTAGAATTGAGTCTCTCAGCTTTGAATATATGTAAATATTCTATTTTGAGACTCGAGTTGCCTTTTTGGCCAGATATGTATCATCTAAGTTGTTTATGTCTTTGCATGGCATTGAGTTATTCTGTTGAGTAGGTTTCCGCTGAGTTAAGAAAGCCAGGCCAAGGGTTCGCTTGGGGCCAGAAATGGTCTTCGAGTGCCGGTCCCTCCCAGGGTGTAGGCTCAGGGCGTGACACAAGGGAACATTCACCTTTAGTCAAACATATCAAGGAAGGCAACCATAACAACAACCAAAATAAGCATACATCATACAAGTAGTCCTCATATCAAAACATACATACATTAATTCCTTGAAGTAACCATAGTTCATCATTCATGTTCATATTCTTGTTGTGGGAAAGAGCCTTAACCGACATAGACCATGTGAGCTTAACATGGAATCCGGTGTTACCCACACTAAAAAAGGTTGTCCTACTTGCCTAAGGTAAAACCATGTTTTAATTTGTTAGCTTAGGTGGATCCATTAGCTAAATAACCTACGGAGGCACGTAGTTTATGGGATAAGGAGATTGTTACTAGAAACCCGACCTTTCTGACGGAGGAGCTTCCATCTCAAGAGATTGTACCCGACCTTTTTTGTTGGAAGAGTTCCCATCTCACATCAATATACATTCGGTGCTAAGCATAAATCCCACAGAGTACTTATTAAGTCATAACTTATTTCATTAGAATAGCTCATTAGATCATGTGTGAGAATAACCTTTCATCGTCCATGTCCACATGTAGATTCAATAGGTGAGAAAGTCTTTCAACCTTAGAATCATCATATTGTGAGAAAACCTTTCACATCATGTCATATTCATGCATAAGTGTGTATATGAGAATAACCTTTCAACAACACGACAACTACATCATAATCATAAGCACTTCACTCTCAAAGTGTTCTTAAAAGATATACATAAATCTCATAATAATGCATAATTCTCATACTTTGCCCTTTTAAGGATCAAAGATCATATTCACTCAACACAACTAGAATTCACTACATTAGACATGGATATAATCATAATTCAAGTAATCAAATCACTACATGCATAATCTCATATACTCATAATATAGGTCATGTGGGTAAAGTCCTTCCATATTAGCTTTTAACCTCAAAGCCGTAGAAATCACATTCATACTACAAGCCTTACTCTCAAGCACTACTTCACATGGTCATCATATATGCATAATTCTCAAGACAATCTAATCACATGCTTCATTTTAAAGCAATTTTAATCATATATCATCATATAAACTCAATCTCAACACTACTAATCATGATTCATCATATAAACCTTAATCTACTCAATTTATGTCTATAAGCTTTACTTTTAAGCAACTCATGTCTAGGTTCTCTAATCTCAAGAAATTCATAAAGAAATTCATCAATCTTAGAAGATCACATCTAAGCCCTCAATTTCCCCTTTCATGGCATAAAACCAAACTATATCGATTTCACCCTAGAATCACTGGTTAAACAAGAATACATATATAATCATTATAAAATCATGTAATTCCGTCATAAACAATCATAAATAATTATGAACAATCATAAACAATCATAATCAATCATAATCCACTATATTGGATCATAACCCATAACATTAGAAGAAACCCTAGTTTAACTTGGGGAATTCTTTTTCTAAATTAGGGAAAACATGGGGGCTTCATGGATGAAAGGGATCCATGAATGAATAAGTCATCATACCTTGATTATAAAGCCTAGCAAGCTTGAAACAATGGAGTCTTGACTTGACCTAACTTGACATTCTTCTTCTTCTTTCTAGAGAGAGAATATTTGAGAGAGAATTGGGTTTCTTTTGGGGATTTAGAAATAATGACTTAATTAGGGTGTTTAAAGGGTTAGAATAGCTTATATAGGTGTACTAAGACCATACAAAATGACCTCACCTCATACTCATTTAAAGGGGAATTTCCCAAAAAGACCCTCACTTGGCAGCCTAGTGCCAGGCACCACGACAGGCTCCACGATTCGTGGTCCTTACCAGTTATCATGGTCCTGCTCGTGGTCTTTGTTCTAGTTTCTAGGTCACTTGGCTTGGCCTCTAAAAGTTCAAGGCATGACCACGAGCCTTCCCTAGGGTCGTGGTCTTCACCAGTGACCGTGAAATGGCTTGTGGTGATGAACTAACTTTAGGCAGCCCTTAGAGAGCTACTGCACAAGATCCACGAACCACTCCACAAGTTGTGGTCCTCACCACTAGCCGTGGTGGTGGTCGTGAAGATGAGGCAGTACTTGCCAAGGTTGGGGCAGCCTAGGCCCTTGGCTTGGACCTTACCCCTTTGCCTTGGCTCTTGCCCTCTAGTCTAGACTTGTTGCACCCACACTTAAACCCTAGGTGGCCTACTAGACTACGGGGTGTTACATGTGTACAAGTCGAAGTCTTACAAGCTTCCAGGTTGTAGTTAACCACATCACATTTTGTCTCTTATTCAGTTGTATAGTGTTTCGTATATTCGAGAAGAGATATACCAATTAAAATATTTTCATTGTGCTTGGGAACGATATTTAGTGGCAGTGAGGAGGTGAGATGAAGGTGGGGAACATAGATATACGGAGTTTGTAAGCGAGATTTAGGGAATTAGAAAGGTTAAGTATCCTAATGTTGTGAGGTTAAGATCTTATTATTAGGCTCTTAATGAGAAACTTATGATTAGTGATTTCATTTCTAATGGCAACTTGGCTACTGCTCTTCACAGTGAGCTTGTCATTATAGTAAAACAACTTCAGTTTTGTTTGTCTAGTAGATATTAACTGTTGAAAGAATTATTAGCGCATTCATATTTTAGACATTTGGGGTATATTATATTCTTACCTTTTTAAAGCAAATTTTGTGTTTTATTCAAAATTCAAAAACAAATTACACATCCTTACACTTCCATGGGAAAAACCCAACCCACACTTAGCCCAACACTTAAAATGAAAACAAATGAAAAATACAAAAAATAAAACATGATAAGCACACCCGATAGGCCTATAAATCTAACTAAGGCAGGGTTTCCTAACTTAGGTCTCCTCATTTCCCCTTGTCAGTTTCTCCGATCTCCTCATTTACCTTGTCTCTTTCTCCACTTCTTTGCCTAACATATGCTGCCACCGTGGAATAATCCATGTCCCCGCTTTCTTTTGTTGTGGGTTATCAATGTTATGGTGATGTTCGTCAAGGATGCTAGTGTGTCAGCTGACAAGAGTAAGTAACATAGTTTCTTTTTCGGCCTTTTTCTTTGCTGCTGACTTCCATGTTCTTTCCCAGCTGTGTTTACAGGTTCCATGGGTCGTGCTTGATGTTTTTTGTTGTTGGATCTTGTCTGATGGAGGGTGACTTCTTCACTTGGTAAAACCCTCTTGATGTTCCTCCATTTTATTTTCCTCATCTGGTTACTGATTACTGTCCTCTTGTAGGTGATTTTGTGCATGGGTAGCTCTGCTCCGCCACCTTTTAAGAGTGATTATGGCTTTCTCCAGGTTATCTCGTTCAAACTTGACTCCAGATCCTCCCATTTGGTCGAGTTTTTTTTTGCTGGCTGAAGTAGTATAGGTAGGCTAGATAGCATTTCACACTTTTTCTGCCTTCAAGGCTTTTGTAATTATGTTACTGGTGAAAACTTTATGTTGTAGCCTTTCCAGGGCCCTTATCCCTTTGCTGGTGATACTCTTAAATATCGACATTGTAATTTGTCATTATTTATAATCCTCCTCCCCTCAATCTCTAAGTTTTTAAACTTTGTGTATGAACAATTTCCTTTGTCAATAGCTCTGTTTTCCAAATGATCTGCTAGTTTGTTTCCTTTCCTCAGAATGTGTTGGATAATGTATTGTTTATCTTGCAAGCATGTCTTAATTTATGTCACCATTTCAGCAATTATCCATGGACTTTTGCACTTATCCTCTAATAATTTCCACATTAGCATTGAGTTAGTCAAAGAATTAAATCCTTTTAAGAAATAATGTTTTTGATCGGAATACGAATCAATCGAAGGACCCTTTAACTATTTAAGGGGTAACAGAAAGAATCACACTTTTACCACTAAACTATACCCACTACAATTTGATTATTGTATACAAATGCAACTTTTGTCGAACAGGGGAATGGTGATTTGGTTATGATGTAACTGCTTACAATGCTTACATGCCTCTAGTATACATTTAGCTTCTGCCATAGTATTTGTAGTACTCTCTATTATTCCTCCTTCTGCATATTTAATATCTCCCTTATCATCTCTCAAACAAAAGGCATAAGAACTGATCCCCAGATTTCCCCTAGAAGCACCATCAGTATTATATTTTAACTAGTCAATGGTTGAGAATTCCCAAAGAACCTTCGTAACCTTCATTTTAGGACAATAACTCTCCAATACTATCAACATATCTGGCCAGTTAATAGGCACAACAGTTTAAGTTTCCTTAGTTTTATCAACATGTACATGTTCCTATTAACATTGTGAATGATTCGTGCCATAGATGTCTTCTTTCCTTCATGTTTCATCCTAGTTCTCTTCCTCCATAGTTCCCACATTATAAAGCTTAGTAAAGCTTTATAAAATGGTCTCATATTGCCTCCAACTTATGTCCCCTACCACAACATTATAACTTCTCTCAATTGAAGCCCTTCCATGTTTAGATATGCAAAAGAACAGAAGTAGGACCAAGTCCTGTTAACTGAATCAGATTTCAGGAACACATGAGCTAGTGTCTTCTGTTGAGGCCTGTCACAACACTAACATTTGGATGATCCTTCTAGTCCCTCTCTTCTCAATCTATCATCCACATGAATTTTGGATTTCCATACTCTCCATATTATAAAGGCCATTTTAAAAGGCACACCCTTTGACCATATCCACTTATAAATTTTGTTCTCCTCTTCCCTATG
Source organism: Solanum tuberosum (assembly GCF_000226075.1). Classification (NCBI taxonomy): domain Eukaryota; kingdom Viridiplantae; phylum Streptophyta; class Magnoliopsida; order Solanales; family Solanaceae; genus Solanum; species Solanum tuberosum. The sequence continues at coordinate 120,969 of NW_006239623.1, read as the reverse complement.
TCTGATGTAGTGCCAAGATGATTTAACAGTGAATTCTCCTCGTCTTTAGCATCCAACAAGGTTTGTCTGTCCTTCCTTCACTACTTGAATGTTGAATATTCTGCAGAATATGATTTACTAACTCATGCGGGAGTATCTCATTTAACACTTTTGTATCACATTCCCCATGCCTAGTTAGTTCATCAATCGTTTTGTATGTATCATCCCAAGAAAAGTCTTCTCTCGTAATAGTATATAAATCACCCAACCTAGTCCAGTTGTCATGCCAAACTGATGACAATCATTTCCTTGTGTGCCATAAGATCTGATGCTCAATGAGATCTCTAGCCTATAACATTTTTTTCCATGCCTGCGAACCCCCTCCTCCAGTTTTCCACAAAATTGCATGGAAATGGATATTTCGGCAATACTTGTTTCTCATATACTCGTTGCATATCGATGGCCTAGTTCTGAAGTTCCACCATAACTTACAAAATAGTACCATTGATAAATCTCACATAAGTTTGAATCCAAGTCCTCCTTCCTTCTAAAGTAGACATAAATTACTCTATTTGTCCAATTTGTTCCTCTCCCCCCCCCCCACACAATTTCTCCAAAAGAATTGTGCGATCATTTTTTAGACTTGATTTAAGACATTGACTGGAGGATTCATAACTGATAGACAGTGAATAGGCGTGCTTTGTAGTACATGTTTGATCAAAATTACTTTGCCACTAAACGATAGTAGTTTGCCTTTTCATGCTTGAATTTTAGATTCAATCCTTTGAAGCATATGTTGATAATAGGATTGTCGCTTCCTTTTGTTAAAAATGGGGAAACCTAGATAGGTGAAAGGAATTTTTTTCCTTAATATACTTGTTGCGATTTCTACCATTACTGCCTCCCCTCCTGCTATACTGTGGTTCAAATAGATTGCACTTTTCTCTTTGTTTACTTTTTGCCATCATATATCTTTATATCTCCTCAATGTCTTCGTAACCAGTTGCATTGTTCTCACCTCCTCTTTGCAAAGAATAACCATATCATTGGTGAAAGCCAAATGATTCAATTTGTGGCTTCCTCTGGGCATTCCAAAGCATTTAAATTCCTTTTTCCTCATGAGTGAATTTAAAGCTCTTGACATTACTTCTTCTGCAATAATAAATAGTGTAGGTGAGAGTGGGTCCCTTTGTTTAACCCCTCTAAAGGATTTAAAGAAACCCTTTGGTTGCCCATTCAACAAAATCTATAACCAATTGTTACTGATCTGCCTATACACCATATCAATGATTATTTCCCCAAATTCAATCTTTCATAGCACATTGGTCTTGAATAGCCATTCCACCCTATCGTATGTCTTCATCATATCCAATTTGATAACTATATTCAGGGTTTTACCCCGTTTCCTGATTTCAGAGATAATTTCTTGCACTAGTAGCACATTCTCTGCAATACTTCTACCTTGTACAAAATATGTTTGCTCCATTGATATAATCTCTGGCAGCACTGTTTTAAGTCTTTCATGAATTACTCTTGAAAAGATTTTGTTCACAAAATTACTTAAAGAAAACGGTTGCAGGTCCGAAAGGTATTAATAACAACTTTCTTAGGGGGTAGCACTAAATTCGTATGGGTGATGAACCTTGGCAGTTCCACTCCTCCCATGAAAGCTCTGACCATTTTATATATATCCTCTCCAATGACTTCCCGTGTATTTTGATAAAAGCCCATGTCATGCCATCTGGTCTATCTGCACTATTTTTATTTAATCCCATTACAACCCTCTTGACTTCCTCCCTTGATGGTAGACCTTGTAATTCTTTATTCTTCTTCTCTGTAATCAAGACTGGTAATTCATTCAGCAACTCAAATTCATCATTTTTTGCCTATTTTGTGAATTGCCTTCTATAGAACTCTATTGTTGCCTCTTCTATGTCTTTTTGGTCTTCAAGCCATCCCCCTTCGTTATTTTGAATTCGATTTACCCTCAATCGACTTCTTCTTCCTTTTACAATAGTGTGAAAGAACTTAGTATTCCTTTCCCCTTCTTTAAACCACTGCATTCCCGCTTTCTGCTTCCAAAACTCCTCTTCCCTATGTAATTTGTTCTTCAGTGCAACCTGAGATTTACGAAGGTTTTACCTATTGGTTTCTGAAGGTACTCTCTCAAATTGTGCTTCTTGCACTTTGATAACCTCCTCCAAAGTGATTATCTCCTGAAAAATGTTACCAAAAGTGTTTTTACTCCACTAAGTTAGTGCTTTATTTACCCGTTTCAATTTATGATGATATAAACTAAAAGGGTCCCTTTCGAAATCTACAGTCCAATGTTGCTTCACTACTTCCATAAAAGATTTTTCCCTTAACCAGAAGTTCAGGAACTTAAATGGTTTCACCACATTTTCATTGGTGGTATAAAAATTAATTAACAAGGGTGTATGATCTGATCCACTTCTCACCAGATGCTCCACTTCTAACACTAGGAAGATATTTTGCATACCGTCATTGCATAATATTCTATCCTGCCTTTTGAAAATACAATCTTCATCCGTTCTACCATTCCACCACGTGTATTTGCTACCCTTAAACTTTTGATCTTCCAGGTTGCACACATTGATGCAATGATTAAAATCTTCAACTTCCCTTTCTACCACCGGACATCCTCATAATTTTTCTTTAACATTGCTAATCACATTAAAGTCTCCTCCGACTAGCCAGGGAAGACTAGTACTACTGGCTATTGTTTCCAAGGATTCCCATAATTGAAGCCTTTCACCTTAAGTGCATTTAGCATACACTAATGAAATTACCATCTCAATACCCCTTCATTGATTAAGTAATATGAGAGTTAGCATTTGATCTTCGTCTCTTACTATCGTGTATTTCACAACCTCATCTATGAAAGCCCAAATTTTACCATTCACATTCGCTATTGCTTGCTGCATCCCCAACTTTCTTCTATAATCATCTAGCTCATGTTTCTCCTCAAATGGTTCCACCATTCCAACAAAATAAAAGTGACATCTTTTATTCAGATTTATCAGTCTAGTAAACAGTTTTTGAGTGTTTACTGACCTTATATTCCATATTAAGGCTCTCAGTGATACTTTGTATTCTTGATGATCGTTATCTTTGACCTTGACGAGGCTTGTGTTGCTTGTAATTCTCCCCTTCATTGCTTCTTCGATTTAGTGTATGACTTTTTCAGTTTACCTTTTTGTTTAAGGACAGGTCCCCTTCCATGGCCACCTTATCAATGTTTAATATCAAATCTTCTTTTCCCCTACTTACAATCGGCTGATCTTGGTTGTCTTCTTCATTATCTTTCTGGATCGCCAAGGGTAGAACTTCATCATTTCTATCTTCATAGATAACTAATGCTCTCTCTTTCTATACATCTCCTCTCTTTTCTATTGTTTCATCCGTTTCTAACCCTGTGTTTTCCATTTTTTCTTGTATTCCCCTAACTTCATGTTGAATTATTTCCTTTTTTCCTGTTTCCATCTCTTTTGCTACCTCCCCAAGATTATTAAGATTAGCTTCAGGTATTTACCCACTCTTTTGTTGTTTCCTCATTCTCCTTGATTGCTTAATTCTCAGTCGCCCTTTCTTCTTCTCCTTCTAACGCTGCAAATGGATTAGCATCTTGCACATCATTCTTTCCCTCAATATGCCCATACTTATCCCTTCTATATTTGTTTGTTCTCCTTACCATTCATTCCTACTTATTTTGTTTATATCCCATAATTTTTCCATTCATCAGTACTCTCTTGTATTCTCTCTGTGTACCCATTGTAACATCATCCCCTTCCTCCTTCTTATTCTTCTGCTCTTTACTTCGAGTTTCATATAATTCTAGATGTAGAGCCCAACATGTATGCCTATCATGTCCTTGTAAGCAACATTCCTTACAGTACTTGGGAATATAGTCATACTGTACTTTAATTTATTTATATTTTATGTCTTCCGTATCATCATTTTCTTCTATGATTCTCACCCTTTGTGGTAATTTGACCATCAGATCAACTTCAATTTTGACCTAAGAACAACTAGGTCTTGTTTGATTTCTTGTTTCCATGTCCACCGTTAGTTGTTTACCCACCGCTGTAGCTATAGAAAAAAATGACATTTTTTTCAAAGAAATTTGGGGGCAAATCTGGGAAAGATATCCATGCCACCCCTATTGTGGTTTCTACTTTCGGCTCAAACCATGGATTCCATTTAAAAGTCCTCATCTACCAATAATTCTCTCTTGCCTTCATATAAAAGGCTGTTGTGGACAAAAGATGCACATAGTCCTCCAAAGTTGAAAGTCTGATCAATATATGTCTTGTGTCCAATACTCCTATCGTGCACTCACTCTTATTTCCACATTGTCCCGGTATTGTTCGCCTCAACTCCATGTTGTCCGATTTGCCGTAATTTTTTTTCCCAATAATAGCATATTGTAAATTTTCTTGTATGATCAGAGCTTTGACTTCCGAATCCTTCCACGTGATGTTCGATTTTCCATGTAGCATCACCACTGGTTTGGGGGAAACAACAGGTTATGTAGGGTTAATGTTTTTTGGTTTAAGCTTATGAGCATATTGTATCGCATTCAATCCTCTAGGCTTAGGTTGGTATGGATTTGGGTTTGGATTGGATTGCATAGGTAAGGTTGGGAATTCCTCCGGTGGTTGATCCCACCGGTGGTGGCTATGACAATGGAGGCCGTCGAGTTGTTAGGGTTTTTAGGTCTTAGGTTTTTGGTAGATAGATTTTTCACCTAACATTATATATATATTCTTACCATAAGTAGCATGATACACTGATGGATGTTTTGTACTTTCCAAATTAATGTGTGCAAAGTGTAATTCTTTTGCCCCACTAATCACAGATAAAAAAACTATGTAACTCGAACCTTTTCCCATTTTAATTTACTGGATTGGTATTATATTTATTGATCACTCTTTTGAGGAGTGGAAATACAGTACATGACTTTTGGTATTATGTTAGTTAGGAGTTTGGGATGTTGTAGTATTTATTCACTAATATAACTGTTTAATATATGCTTGATGACGAAATAATGACTATTAGTTGTTGTGTGTTCCTGAATGATTTTGAATAGCAATTATTCACATGCCATCTAGTGATAATTTTATCTTGAATGTGTCTCATGTGCTTGTAATCTTTGAGTTAAAGATGATTGTTTGCGATTTAATACTACACTTAGGATTTAAGCATGATTGTATTAACTCATAGTAGTCTTTTATAATGTATCATAGATGAAAAGTTATTTGCACAAAGAGTAAATCAAGAACCTAACATTTTCTATCCATTTCAATGGATAGTTAAAGTACATCATAGTATATTAACATAATGATCCAGCTAAAGTCAATGTGCATACTTTAACATTTACTGCAAATATAATAATTAAATATTGACATTATATGGAACCTGAAAGTGTTAGTGTAAATGTGAATTTAGTTTTAACAAGTCTTTTGGTTTAAATTGAACGACAATATTAAAAAAAATCAGAAAACTGAAAAGTCAGAAGGTAATAGTGATAAAAGGAGAGGAGTGTAAACTCAAAACTCAAAAGCAGAACTGAAGAAGAAGAGAAGCAGTGAAGATGTCTCCTCAGTTCTTCAAGATCATCTTATCTCCACATGTCTCTGAATTAGTAAAGTTCATATGCAATGCTTTTTTCCCTTTCTACTTTTGGTTTCTCTGAAATAGATACACTTTAATTTCAAAGCTTGACTACAATTTTCATTTGTTTTCTTCTCGTACAGTATATCCCAGATGAATTTGTAATCAAATATGGGGCTGATCTGCGAGATGTTGTGTTCATTGAGGTCCCCACTGGCTTTAATATGGAAAGTAAAATTGCAAAACTCTAATGGTACCAAATGGCTCAAAGAGGGACGAAACCAGTTGAAGAAACACTATTTAATTGCTTCTCGTTACCTTTTACTCGTTCAATATAATGAAAACTCTCATTTCTCTGTCTTCATATTTGATTTAAGTGATGAGAGATCAAATAACTTTCTCCACCAAATGAACATATAGTGGGCAATAAAGGAATTTGGTTTTAATATTTGTTCCATTCTCCTTGTCCTTGATGTTATTGGTTCAGTAAAATGACAACATTCCTTTCGTTAGATGGATGATATTCTTTATTTGTTCTCCTCCCTTTTGGCACGGCACTACAATGAAGTACTAGTAGTGGATCCCTCAACATCTAAGGTGACAAAAACTAATCGACATAATGAAAAAGATAACTGCTACCATTTTGGATGCATCACATCACAAGTATCCACTGCGAAGTAAGCAACACAAAAAGGTGAAGCTTGAACAAAGGAAAGCAAGAGGGAATATGCATAAAAACACTGAAAAATAAAGTAACAACCGATTCTCCATATTATAAAAAGACAAAACCTTGGTATTCCAACATCATCTACAATCAGGGTGAAGCTTGAGAAACAAGACAAATTGTTTCATGAAAAACGGAAGGATTCTAACAACGTGAAGCTTGGCACATCTTATAAAGGAAAATGTACGACATTCCATTTTTATGGTTAATCTCATCTATATGATATTTTTATGGTTAATCTCATCTATATGATACTTATTTAGTAACATGAGACTCTTACTTTGTTGTTGAATTATAAGAAATTCTTTGGTCTTCTCTTTCTCTAAGATTTCACAACCTCTTACAAGAAAAAGATGTTACCCTCAGAGAAGCACAATTGGGATATATACTTCAAACCACACTTTACAATTACTATGTAGCCTGCTTATGTTTCCAGAAACTTCCAATTGGTAAGTTATCAAGTCAAGATATGTTGTATTTCATGACATGTCACTATTACCTTCCGACTTTAACAAGCCTTTTGGTTTAAATTGAACGACATTAGGGTGAGGTGTTTGGGATTAGGACTTGTCTCCACTAGAGCTTTTCAACAAGAAAGACCTCAATTTAGTGGTATGAATGCTTCGAGTGTTTCATGTTCATCCAATTGCCAAGAGAACTAAAATAAATTGTTGAATGCTCACAATCAAAGCCAAATACACTACAAAGAAATAGTGAATAATCACAATCAAATTATGGCTGCTTCCAAGTCATATATAATAATGAAAGAAGGGACGTTATCGGAACAATTTGTGGGGTTATTCGTTTCTCCTCCTATAATGATAAATATAACATTTACATTCTCTCTTCTTGAATGATCTTGTTTGTATATCAGATGTACTAGTTTAGTTGCAGCCATTTTCTTTGCACCCACAATCTGTCAATGTCTATTTCATTAGAACTAAGTGAACAATTCTTAAAATTCAATATGCCTCAATGCCACAATTTGTGGTTGCACCTATATTTCAAAATTTCCTAACAAATGAGAGAGGGAAAATACTGAATAACTACTGCATGAACTTTTTTTTTGATAGTTCTAAGCCACCAAGTCATTAGAGTATTTCTGATGTTGCACTGTCTTATATTGATACCACAAAACATTGAGAAAAAAATTCCAAATAAACTTAGAAAGATCTCCGTGTCTAAATAGGTGATCAATATTTTACAAGTGACCATTCTTACAACATATACATCTGGATGGTCCATGAATTTTGTATTTTTTAAGGGCCACATCAGTAGGCAGTCTCATTCTAAGTAACCTTAACATGAAGAAAGAAACTTTGTAAGGCAATTTGTTATGCCATATATAGGCATCAATGAAAAGTTGTTTCTAGTAATTCTCAATACTTGCCAAGCTGATTTTGTAGTGAACTAACCGTTAGGAGTCCATACATGGAAGTCTTCACTACCCTTGTGGATAATGATATCTTTGATCTGGTGAACCGAATGGTTGGAGAGAGAATTGTGAAGCTTGGTTAAATTTTATTCTTTATCCAGAGTAAAGTCGGAGACTTTGACCTTCTTAGATCTGCAAGCCACAGGGAGATATTTTCAGCGATAAAAGTCTCCAAATCATGTCAAATCCATTTTTCATTGAAATTGAATTTCTTCGAGGCATGACATAGAAATTTTTGGTCCATTTTGTTAAAAGTTTTTGCCATATCTAGTTTAATTATTACATTACCATTAGTGTTGGCCTTCTTAATATTATGGACCAATTATTGATTTAGAAGGATATTATCAAAAGTATATATTCCTTTAAAAAATCCAGCTTGATTGGGGGAAACATTCTTGTGGATAACCTTGAACAATATACTATTAAGTAATTTAGAGATGATCTTACAATTGGAATTACTTAGACTTATTGATCTTATCTCAATGAATCTTTGATGGTTGCTAGTTTTTGCAATCAAAATGAAACATAATGGTGTTTAGGATAGTAAAGTCTCTTTTGAAGCTTAGGATAAGAAAATTGATGTTTAAATTTTTTTATAGTCTCAGAGGCTATATCTGTATTTCCTTCGACCCAACTGTTGTCCTTTTTTTCATCTATCTGCTTCTTTTAGCATTGATAATGGTGTGAAAAAATTTAGTATTATCATTTGCTTCTTGAAACTATTTCATCCAAGATTTCTATCTCCAATAAGCTTCTTCTCTCTTAGTGTGAAGAAATTAGTTGATCATTGACATTATTCAACTGCATCCTATTGATATCACTATTGTCTTGTAAACACGTGTCCTCAACTTCAACAATTTTTCCTTCCAACTCTTTTATTTTTTAAAAAATGTTCCCAATATTATTTTTGGACCACCAAGAGAGCTGTTTGCAAGTGTTTTTTAGCATCATAAGAAATTTTCACATAGAGAATCCCTCAGTATCAATGTTTCAAGCTTGTCTTACAGTGTCAAGAAAACTAGCTTCAGTAATCCAAAAATTCAAGTATTTCTTGGGAATATGTTGAGTGTTATCAATAATCATAGAAAGAGGGGAATGGTCAGAGCCGGCCGCCTGTCCTAATAAAGTGAGTAACGATAGTGTTGGTGAACTTTTGAGACCACTCATAATTAATAAGGACTTTAACTAGTCTCTCCCAAATTCTACCTTGAGTCCCCTCCATTACACCATGTAAATATTGATCCAATATAACCAGGGTCAATAAAGGAACAATAATACAATTGCTATCCCTTTTTTTCACTTTCATCTAATATATAGTTGAAAGCCCCACCAACCAGCCAAATAATATTGATGTTATTAACCATGTGCCTAAGATCATCCCATAGAACTTTTCTCAACTGCTTTTTATATTTTACATAGATTGCAGTGATTATAATGTTATCCCCTTGACTATTGATGTTGCAAGTAACTTCTTGTTCAATGTTTTGAATAATTGTGCAATCATATTGTTGATCACAAAAAATCAAATTTTGTTATTTCCATTGGAATAAGCATACTGATAGCCCATCCACCTTTTAAATATGTCAATTTTGAATCTTCTGCAAAATGGATCCATTAGAGACATAAAGATAATATTATGTCTTCTTTTAAGTTGCTTGAGTCTATCAAAGTCCCCCCGAGAGGTAATGCCTCTCACATTACATATAATTGACTTAATCATAAATCTTTTTAGGTAGAATTGTAATTTTTTGACTGTGATCTTGTCACAGTAGCTTGGGAATTTTGATTGCCTCCTCCTCGTTTTCCTCTACTTGTTTTGCCTCTCCTAGTTTGAGTAGCTCTAGGAGAAAGTTTTATGTTATCAACTATCTCAATATACGCATTGTCAACTTCAATATTAGGTGTCATAGAGTTGAAAGTATTCACCAGTTGGTTGGCTTCCTCATCATTGTCAGAAATCTTATCTTGTACACTCTCATATTGTTCTGTGTCGGTATTTTCTTCTTCAACACTATATTCTTCTTCCTCTTCGCTGATATGTAGTTACTCCTCATCAGATACATTCAGACTATCTTGTTGTTCGTCAGATTCATAGGTAGTCTTTCCAGTGGTGTTAGAGTTTGAGTTGTTGTTAGTTGGATGACTGGTTTGAATTTGGTTAGGTTGAGTACTTCCAATCTTATTAAGTTGTATAATCTGAGCTTAGATGGTTACTTTCAAATTACTATTCAGAATCATCTGTATTGACATTGTCATTCGTGGCGTTGGTATTGATATTTTTCGGGGTTGTTGGTTTAGGTATTTTTGTGATTTTAGGTGGCAGATCAAAATTGGAAGAGATTTTAGGAAGATTGTCTCCCTTCTTCCTTTTTGCATATGATAATGTCTTATAGTTGTTTGTTGTGGTGATTTGATCCTTGTAGTTGAAGTTTTGTTGGCTATGGCTTCTTTCGAGGCTTGGAGAATATTTGGATTGTTAGTAACAAAGTTAAAAATATCATCCTTATCTAGGTTTAGTCCTTCCTCTAAATTAGGATGGAATTTGCGGCGGTAGTATACACTCTGATAGTGTTTTTCGGTGTTGATTTTGTGTTGTTTGAAACTTGGTTGCTATTGACTACTGGATTTGAAAAGGTGATGGGTGGGGTTCGCTAACTTGTTGGAGTATTATTGGTAGTGTCAGACATTGCCAAGGTCGTTATTTGTTTATCTGAAGGGTCATTTAGTTGTTTGTCAAAAATTTCTAACTGAAAGCATTGAGAGAAAAGAAAGTTAGAGAGAAATCTATAAAATGCAAGTATATTCTTGTATTTCAGATCTTGGTCTTTTTCAATACTCAATTTTTGGTCATCAAGTATGCTACATTTATCCATGTTTTGAGTTTCGATGAAATCACTTATTGTGTATTTTCCTTTGCAGACATGTGATGCTAGTGACAACAGCCATAGTGACAATCGTTGAAGTACCATGTACCGTTACAGATCATTTCTTGAGTTTGGATGCTAGCGAATATTTTTCATCAATAAAAGCAAAATTAGCGAATGACAGTTATTGTAGTGATTTGAAGTTCCTTGTTGTCACCCCCCGAAGCTACCCCAGGACGCGGACACGGGACCTAGGATCACGAGTGATCCAAAGCTAATCATGCTAGCATGTCATAAGTATACTTAAAGATAAACTGAAACAAGACACACTATGCGGAAGTTTAATCATAATAAAACTGAAATGATGGGAATACCCATATACTAAGTTTGAATATATGAAAACTGAGAGTTTGAATACAAATGAAAATTCAAACTCTAAGACTAAAGCTGAAACAAACTGTCTGAATTAAAGCCTCTATTGACTAGAAATGTTGGGAAATGCCCCAACTAGATCTAGCAAAAGTGAAACTAAAACTAAAAGCAAGAAAGATAATCATGTCACTAGTCCTTGAAGAATGAGGACTAACCACTGATGCTACTGAACTGAAGATCGGGAACCGATCTATGTGTGATTTGACTGCTGAGGACCTGAACCTACATCACGAGAAGATGTAGCGCAGAGTATGCATCAATACTTGAAAGGTACTGAGCATACAAGATAGAATAAAGCTGAATAATAACATAACTGAAAAGGGAAATAAGCAATAATATAATCTGAACATGATAAGGATACTGGAAACTGAAATGTAAGAGAGCTACTATAACCGACATAAAACCACATGAGCTAAATGTGGAGTCCGATGTATACGCCCCATCGAGAGGGCCCAATATACCCTGCTAGAGGTATAGAGGCATGTTGGCGTGATCACTAAAATGATGCCCGCAAAGGGGACTTACAACCGAATGGGCACGTAGTTCTGAGACTTGAGGGTGACTGACCCTAGTTCACTCGGTATTAAGCTTCTCCCAATTGATTAAGTAGTTAACACTTTATGACTGAAATGCTGTAATACTGGATAGCTCAAAATACTGACATGCAAACTGAAAATGCAACATTAATATGCTGATAATAATGCATTCGAAAACTGAGGCATGCTTATATATATAACTGAATTAACTGACCTAGCATGTGTATTTCATGAACTAAAAGAATTACATAGCTAGCGTTATGAGTTTATGCATGAATCTGGGCAGAACAATACTACAACATGATGATATGATTTGGAATCATTCTAACAACTAAAACCCAATAATTCTAACATTCAAGAAACCCTAGGTCTAGATAATATTGAGGGAATCAAGATTCTGACTGAAATCTAGGGACCTAATGGGTGAAAGGAACCCACTAGTGAAATCCCACATACCTGGTGACGAATTCCACGAAGAAATATTTTGATTTTAGGGATGGAACTGATGGAACCTTGTTGCATTTTTGAACTAGGGTTCTTGACCTTTTTCTCCTTTTCCACTCTAATTTTTCTAAGTTTTGAAGAATGATCTGACTTAGGTAAGTTCTAATTATGTTTCTAGGCTAAAAATGACAAAAATCACGTCGTTTAGGGGTTAAACGACGTAGTTTAGGGGTCTAACGCATAAGGAAAAGACCAAAAGACCCGTGACTTAACTGATGTCGGGGTCACCGACGGACGGGACCGACGAACCGTTGATCGATTGACTGTCTGTGCTTGTCAACCATCAATCGACGACATCAGAGGGTCCGACCTACGGTTCGTAAGTCTTGGCGTGGGTCAGGACTTAGATTATTTTTTCTGGGTCTTTCTGGGGAGGGTTGCAGATGGTGATCCACGGACCACCAAAACGGACCGTGGGTCGCCCTACGGTCCGTGGGTGGCAACCGTGGGTTGCACCTGCAACTTCTGAAAATCTGCATTTTGGTAGTTCTAGCATACGAGGTGTTACATTATCTCCCCTTTGGGAACATTCGTCCACGAATAAAGACTAAACTAGCTGACTATGGAAGGAAAAAGCGCAAACCCTACCACTAAATACTGGAAATTGATTTCTGACTGAACTAAGTTCCAAGAACGTGCAAGTATGCTGAAAATGCAAGTACAAACTGAAGGAACATGATGCTAAGACTGAAACAGCGCATGAATGACTGAAAAACTGAAGAGGAACTGTTACCTCAAGCTGGAATGGAATCAGAAGGAAAGAGGTGAGGATACTTGGCCTTCATGGTTGCTTCTGCTTCCGAAGTAGCTCCCTCGACGGACTGACTCCTCCACAAAACCTTGACTGAAGCGACTTCTTTGTTTCTCAACCTTTGAACCCGACGATCAAGAATTTCAACTGGTACCTTTTCATAAGTGAAACTATCCTTCACCGCCACACTTTCTAAAGGTACGATAGATGCTAGATCACCCACAAACTTCTTTAGCAACGAAATGTGAAAAACCAGATGCACTGCTACTAGTTTTGTTGGCAACTCTAACTCATAAGCCACTTTACCAACCCTTTTCAAGATCTTGTAAAGGCCTACATATCTAGGGCTGAGCTTCTCTTTCTTGCCAAATCTCATCTTCCCCTTCATGGGCAACACTTTCAGGAACCTAATCATAAACTTGGAACTCTAATTCCCTTCTCCTTACATCTGCATAGGACTTCTGGCAACTC
>NW_006239623.1:104249-107366 GCF_000226075.1 Solanum tuberosum | reverse complement strand
ATACGCTCTGCCTGACCATCCGTCTGTGGATGAAATGTTGTGCTAAGATTAACTTGAGTACCAAGACCTTTCTGAAATGACTTCTAGAAATGAGAGGTAAACTGAGGACCTCTATCTGAGATGATAGACAAAGGAACCCTATGCAACCTGACTATCTCATTAATGTAAAGCTTGGCGTAGTCCTCCGCCGAATCTGTAGTCTTGACCGCCAAAAAGCGTGCAGACTTATTAACTCTATCAACTATCACCCAAATGGAGTCATGTTGTCTGCGAGTACGAGATAATCCTGTGATGAAGTCCATGTTGATCACTTCCCACTTCCAAGTAGGAATGTCGATCTCTTGAGTCATACTTCCTGATTTCTGATGTTCTACCTTGACTTGCTGACAAATGAGGCACTTAGCCACAAAATCTGCTATATCTCTTTTCATACCATTCCACCAAAAGACTTCCCACAGATCACGATACATCTTAGTGGCGCCTGGATGAATAGAATATATGGAATTATGGGCTTCTACGAGAATCTGCTGTCTCAACTCACCCACCTTAGGAACACATAATCGACCCTGATAGCAAAGCACACCATCTCCCCCTTGGGAGAAAACCTCAACTCTATGTTGATAGACTGCACCCTTTAGTTGGAGCAATATATGATCACTATCTTGCCTTTCCTTTACCCTTGCTACCAATGAAGATTCTGACCCATTCAGAACTGTTACACCACCATCTGATATGCTCATAAGATGAACTCCTAAGCGAGCAAGTCTATGAACATCCTTTTCTAGCTCTTTTCGTTCTTCACAAACAACACTGGTGCACTCCATGGGGAAATACTAGGTCTGATGAAGCCCTTATCTAGAAGGTTTTTCAACTGCTCTTTCAATTCCTTAAGCTCTATTGGAGCCATTCTGTAAGGTGGAATAGATATAGGTTGGGTATCTTGAAGGAGATCAATTCCAAAGTCGATTTCCCTTTCGGGAGAAACTCCGGGAAGATCTTCTGGAAACACTTCTGGGAACTCATTAACTACAGGAACTGACTCAAGAGTTGGGGTTTCAGAGTTAGAATGCTTAACCCGAACTAGATGATAAAGATACCCCTTAGAAATCATCTTTCTGGCCTTAAGGTAAGAAATGAATAGACCTATAGGCGTTAAGCTACTACCCTTCAATTCTAAGATTGGTTCGTCTGGAAACTAAAAACGAATGATCCTAGTTCTACAATAGACTGAGGCATAACAGGAATGTAACAAATCCATGCATAGAATGACATCGAAGTCTACCATTTCTAACTTTACAAGATCTGCTGAGGTGACTTTTTGGGAGACTGTGACAGGGCAATTTCTGTATACCCGTCTAGCTATAACTAGGTCACCGACTGGAATAGAGACTGAGAAGGGTTCTGAGAGATTTTCTGGACAAACATAAAACTTAACTGCTATATAAAGAGTTACAAAGGAAAGAGTAGCCCCTGGATCTAACAAAGCATAAACATCGAGATTAAAGACCCGTAACGTACCAGTGACTATATCAGGAGAATCTTCCTAATCTTGGTGAGCCTGGAGAGCATACAACCTGTTTTGGCGCTGACTGCCACATGTACCGGATGAGTTACCCTGCCGAGTCGGGAGACTTGCTGGTGCTGCTGAAGTTGTGGACTGAGCTCTACCATTGTTACCTCCTTGACCCTGACTTAGAAGGATAATCTTTCAACATGTGACCAGACTGACCACACCCAAAACATCATTCCTTTCCTGCAAGACACTCACTCAGATGGTTCTTACCACACTTTGGACAAGTTGGGTAGGTTCTGGTGCCTAAAATACTACCTTGAGACTTAGAGCCTGATGCCCTACCTTTTGATCATTTCAGAACTTGGAGGATGGAACACTAGCTGATGAATGTGCTGGAGCTGAAGATTTATGCTAAAACTGCGAGTGATTACCACCACCCTATTTCTATTGAGAATAGTCATAGTTGCCTGTCCTAGCCTTCTTATTCTCCTTGGCATGTTCCCTAAGCTTATCACCCTCAACCTGCTGAGCATGGGTCATGAGCCTAGATATGTTCATATCTTCCAGCAACATAGCATTTCTACACTCTGTTTTCACAAGATCGGATACCCCATACATGAACTTGTTCATTTGAGCCCTAGAATCGGCCACCATGTGAGGAGCATACTTGGAGAGTTGGGTGAACTTGAGTCCATACTCTTGGACCGTCATAGAACCTTGCCTCAAATTCATAAACTCCGGAGCTTTTGCCTCCCTCAACTCTATTGGGAAGAATCTGTCCAGAATGGTCTCACTGAAGCATTCCCAACTGATAGGAGTTGTATTTGTACCCCTGTTCTCCTTCCACTTTGTATACTATATATGAGCTATATCCTTAAGTTAATAAGATGCCAACTCAACCTGATCATTCCCCATTACCTGCATTACTCCAAAGATCTTTTTGACCTCATCAATGAAGTTTTGGGGATCCTCACCAGTTTGCGATACTAAGAACTCAGGCGGATTCGTCCTAATGAAATCATGAACTCTAGCTGCAGCTGACCCAACATTAGCATTTGTCAGAACTGGAACCTGATGATTGTTCTGGGTCACACTTTGAGCCAACAACTGGATAGCGTTCCTGAATTTTGCGTTCGAAACTTCCTAATCTGGGACTGGAGGAGTTGCGTTAGCATTGCGTGCATTCACACCCTTTTCATAAGCTCTACGATGAGGCATGATTTGAAATGCAAAATGACGAGTCAGAATGAGAAATTAGATCATACCTTACGCACGATAAGAGTAACAAAGAGAGTGAAGTTCTTCCTAAAATACTTCGTAGCCTCCCTCTCATTAGATGTGGTGCATTTAACATCAATGAAAAAGACTCTACTTAGTGCAAATTTTCATACATCCTAGGACACTTAAACCTAGTGCTCTGATACCAAGTTTGTCACGCCCCAAAGCTACCCCAGGATGCGGACACGGGATCTAGGATCATGAGTGACCCCAAACTAACCCTGCTGGCATGTCATAAGCATACTTAAAGATAAACTGAAACAAGACACACTATGCAGAAGCTTAATCATAATAAAACTGAAATGATGGGGAATACCCATATACTA
>NW_006239623.1:98640-104244 GCF_000226075.1 Solanum tuberosum | reverse complement strand
GAAAACTGAGAGTTTGAATACAAATGAAAAGTCAAACTCTAAGACTAAAACTGAAACTAACTATGTCTGAATTAAAGCCTCTACTGACTAGACATGCTAGGACATGCCCCAGCTAAATCTAGCAAAACTGAAACTAAAACTAAAAGCAAGAAAGATAATCATGTCACTAGTCCTCGAAGAATGAGGACTCACCACTGATGTTACTGAACTAAAGATCGGGAACCGATCTATGTGTGAGCTGATTGCTGAGGACCTGAACTTACATCACGAGAAGATGTAGCGCAGAGTATGCGTCAGTACTTGAAAGGTACTTAGCATGCAAGATAGAATAAAGCTGAATAATAACATAATTGAACAAGTAAATAAACAATGATATAATCTGAACATGATAAAGATACTGGAAATACTGAACAAGGCTAAACTGAATGCAATGACCAAGTTTATAACATGCTGAGACTGAATACTGAACTATACTGATAACATGGTCAATGCAATAGAATCTGACTGAACTGTAAGGGAGCTACTAATAACCGACATAAAAACCACATGAGCTAAATGTGGAGTCCGATGTATACGCCCCATTGAGAGGACCCAAGATACCCTGATAGAGGTATAGAGACATGCTGGTGTGATCACCAAAATGATGCCCGCAAAGGGGACTTACAACCTACGGGGCACGTAGTTTTGGGACTTGAGGGTGACTGACCCTAGTCCACTCGGTATTAAGCTTCTCCCAATTGATTAAGTAGTTAACACTTTATGACTGAAATGTTGTAATACTGGATAACTCAAAATACTAACATGCAAACTGAGAACGCAACATTAATATGCTGATAATAATGCATTCGAAAACTGAGGCATATTTATATATAACTGAATTAACTGACCTAGCATGTGTAATTCATGAACTAAAAGAACTACATAGCTAAGGTTCTAAATTTATGCATGAATCTGGGTAAAACGGTACTACAATATGATGATATGATTTGGAATCATTCTAACAGCTAAAACCCAACAATTCTAACATTCAAGAAATCCTAGGTCTAGATAATATTAAGGGAATCTATATTCTGACTGAAATCTAAGGACCTAATGGGTAAAAGGAACCTACTAGTGAAATCCCACATACCTGGTGACGAATTCCACGGAGAAATCTTTCGATTTCAGGGTTGGAACTGATGGAACCTTGTTGCGTTCTTGAACTAGGGTTCTTGACCTCTTTCGCTCTAATTTTTCTAAGTTTTGAAGAATGATCTGACTTAGGTAAGTTCTAGTTATGTTTCTAGGATAAAACTGACCAAATCCACGTAATTTAGGGGTTAAACAACGTAGTTTAGGGGTCCAACGCATAAGGAAAAGACCAAAAGACCCCTGACTTAACTGATGTCGAGGTCACTGATGGACCGTTGATTGACTGACGGTTCGTGCTGGTCAATCGTCAATTGTTGACTGGGGCTGGAATCAGAGGGTTCGACCTACGGCCCTGGACCACAGACTGTGGTCTGACCTAAGGTCCGTAGGTCCTGGCGTGGGTCAGGACTTAGATTATTTTTTCTAGGTCTTTCTGGGGAGGGTTGCAGATGGTGATCCACGGACCACCAGAACGGATTGTGGGTTGCCCTACGGTCCATGGGTGGCAACCGTGGGTTGCACCTGCAACTTTTGAAAATCTGCATTTTGGTAGTTCTAGCATACGAGGTGTTACACTTGTAATCATAATGGTTGAAGTGAATGATATGTTTCAATCTAGTTTGTAAAACTAATAGTACACTTTATGAAAAAATTTTGTGTTGAAATATTTTGTTATTTCTTAATACTAATAAGCCCTTTTAGGTTTGACTACGATGTACATTTTAATTAGTCATTAATATTTAAAATAGTATTTTTCTAGCAAAATGCTGTAAAAAGTCACATGTTCATAAATTGTTGGGGTTAAAACTCTCGTTAATTTTGATGTAAAATTCATGATTTGTGGGGGTTTTGACTCCCAAAGTTCACAAATTGTTGGGATTTTGACTCCTAGAATTTGAAGTACAGTTTTATTGATATCAATTTGTGGAGTTCAAAATCCCCACCGATAAACCTCCGTTAATGGTAACAACGGTTGTTCAAAAAACTCTGCTACTTAATTATGTCACACCTAGTTGTAGGGGTTTTTGCAACTGCCGCAACACTAAGAGGGTGTTTGGATTGGATTAAAAGTTGGTCAAACTTACTTTTAAGTTAGTTTTTGACTTCTGGAAGTGTTTGATAAATATAAAAAATAACTTAAAATAAGTTAGGAAGTATTTGGTAAGGTAACAAATGACTTAAAATAAGTTTAAAATGACTTAACATAAGTCAAAAACCAAAAGTAGGTCTCTCCCTATTTTTTTTTTTTTTTTGACTTAACAATCATTTTAGTTTGAATTTTTATTTTTGATTTAAAACTATTTTTTTAAGCCAATCTAAACGGACCCTAAATTGTGGGGGTTACTGACTGCCACAATATGTAATTTTAACCCCCCACAATTTAAGTGTTTTTTGTAGTGCATGGACATATTGAGGGGTCGTTTGGTACAAAAATTAATAACGCAGGGATTAGTAATACAGGGTTTAGTTTTATCAAGTGTTTGGTTCATTGTTTCCCACCTCATCTTGTGTTTGGATTAAAACTCTAAAGCTTCTTTCCAATTATACCCTTGAATTATTATGTAATTGGGTCAAGGTAGATAATTATCGGATAATATTATTTTTATGAGAAGAACAATTTTGTTGTCATGTTTGCTATTTTTTCACTTGAATTATTTGAGGATAAATAAATGTCATCTTAATAAATTGATCACTCACAAAATGTCATTTTTATTTTAAAAAATAAACCATATACTTTTAAAATTGAAAAGACGGTCAACAATGATACAATTGAATAAACCAAATACACATAAAAAATGCAAGAATCTTAATATGTATGTAATTTTTTAAATTGTTCAAAATACAAATAATTAGAAAACCACACACACGCACGCACACACACACATTTATTTATTAACAAACAACTCTCTCTAAATAATTTGTAAGTTAATTTATTTATAATACCCTATGTATTACTAATACCTCCAAATGGAAAGTATTAGTAATACATCCTATAATATCATGTAGGAGCCTAGGAGGTATAACTAATCCATGTATTAGTTATACATAGACTCAAATTCCTACCAAACATAGTACTAAATAATATTTTACATAATACATGAACTATTTCTTCTAATGCGGCCTACCAAAGACTCAAATTCCTACCAAACATAGTACTAAATAATATTTTACATAATACATGAACTATTTCTTCTAATGCGGCCTACCAAAGACTCAAATTCCTACCAAACATAGTACTAAATAATATTTTACATAATACATGAACTATTTCTTCTAATGCGGCCTACCAAACGACCCCCAAATGAAATAGGTCAGGAATTTAAACAATAATTGTGGTGTACTCACCTGCCTCGAGTCTATTCATATAATAATCCAACAACGATGATTTCTCACAGTCTCAGCTGGTACAAACAACAATCAATATTTCTATCCAGCCTTTCATAATCGTAGCAACACAAAATAATCTATATATTTGCATATGTCTAGCAATGCTCAATAATTTCATTTCAAATTTCTACCTTCTTATATTTGTTTTCAAGAGGCATTCATAAATAAGTAGTTGGAAATTTCTCTATTGTAAAACTCAATATTGTGAGACTTTGTATGTGTGGGACTTCGATCTTTAATTGAAAAGATGCTATTTTTCCTTCGATAAATATATAGAATAGAAATGTAGCGACCCAAAAAAAATAGATAGGTGAAACTAGAGCCTAACGTATGAATTTTTAAAGTTTAAGCATAATTGGAGTTATGAAATTTTCCAAAATAAAAATTGGACTTTGCCTTAGTTTTATTTGGTAGGTCCATGTAGGCAAGGGGCATTTTCGTAAATATTAATTTTAGTTAAATTAAAAAGTGGGTATATTTTATATTATTTCTAATTTCTATACATGGTATTAAAACTTTTAAAAAGGTTTGTTTTAATTCATTCTTCAAAAAAAGAAGGGGTTCTCTCTAGAACACCATTGAAGGCAAAGGTCAAGTTGGAGCTAGGGTTTCGAATTGAAGGTTTCTTGCATCAAATTTTCGTGGGTTTTCTCAATACTAAGGTATGGTGGCTCTTTATCTAAAGCTAGTTTTCGCTTTAGAACCAATTTCAAAGGGTTTTCAAATTCTCAAAAGTTATGAAAAACTTCTATTTGTTACTCTACTCAAGGGTTCTTGCATTAAGTGGTTTTAAATGATGGATTGTGATATTGTTGATATTAAATCGATGTTTTCAAGTGAAAAATCTCATGAACCCTTGATTTCACAAATTTCTATATTTGACTTACGAAATGGGTTTGTTGATAATGATTGGGTATTGATGAATTTATGCTTAGAATAGATTGTATTGTTGATGTTTATGATTTTCTATATCTATTGATTAATGTTGAGGATGGCTTTGGAGGATGGTAAGTTGGCTTAATCTCATATTATTGATATAATTGTTCTTGCTTGGTTTGATCCACTTATAGTGGAGGTGTTTAATTATGGATTGTATTATGAATATGGCCTTGAAGGCATTATCTATTGAATTAAAGTGTTATCAAGTTATGAAGTGTTATGGTACTATGTGAAGGTAAATATGTGAAGGTATTCTTATGGTTATAAGGTGATCTTGTACAAAGTGTTATTGTAGTGTGATTGAAAGTATGTTATCTTTAAATGTCCATATGTGACGATTGTTGTTGGTAGGTTGAATCCACCTTTGGTGGAAGTGTTATATCTTGTTCTTGTGTCTAAGTATGGGAGAGGTGTTTTGGGAAATGTTTTAGAGATGGAATTGAACTAATGGTATATAGGAAATAACATATGCCCTTTGGAAAAATGATTCAACACTTAGAAAAAAAAAATGAGGCGGGTGAACAGTAAAAATACTCTCTGGAAATTGCCTTTTCTGCCGGACAGATTTTACGAAAATGGGAATAACTTCTTCGTCCGAACTCCGAATGAGGTGAAACGAAGTGCGTTAGGTAGATAACTCAAAGGGCTTTCCATGGATATGTTATTGGCCACCCAATAATTTGTGTGCTAGGAGATATGACCCTCCAAAGTAGACCCTCGAAAAAGGCTTCACTTGGAAATTTTGGATTTTGATACGGTTGCTCTAAAATTTGGGTTAGACCCATTTCCCACTCAATTTGACCCCCTAAACAAGAATATGAAGTCGGATTATCGAAAAATGAAACGGATTTTTTTATATATAGCTAAACAAGTTTCCGGTAACTTCCGAAGCACATTTTTAAGAACTTTTGGGTCAAATTCAAATATAATCATTTCATTAAGTCCTCGACTCTAAACTCACATGTGAGGCTCTAGTTTCACTAGTTCGTTTTTAGGGTCGTTACAGGAAGCTTGGGTGAGTAGAGGCCGGGAGATAGCAGTAACAACAGTAGGTCTAGGAGACCTTGCAGTAGCGGAAGAATTTGGAGGTGCCTCTACAGGTGATGATTCTGTGTTTACTAACTCCACCAATACTGCCTTTTTCCT
>NW_006239623.1:90997-97691 GCF_000226075.1 Solanum tuberosum | reverse complement strand
TGGTCATCATACTTAGTACTTAATTGCGCTAATTCCATATTTCTCTTCCTTTTTTTTACAAGTGTAGGTTCCGGAAAGTGAGCGGGTTTCATAGTAAGCTTGGAACTTGAAGTTCTTCCAAGATCTTGTGGTATGTCCTCATATGTCGAGGACAAGAGTTTTCTATTCTAGTTTTATGATAAGGTTCTTGTAATAGACTTAATAGACTTCTTTTGATTGTAAAGGGCCGTGTCCCTAGTATGTTTTCACGTTTATGTCTAAGATGGCTAAGAGACTTAGTATTCCGCTTGTGTACTTTTGAATGATGTTTTTAAAAGTGACCTTTGATTCTTATGAGATTTTATTTAAAGAGTTTTTAATTCCGCACTATTTTACATATCTAGTGTGATGAATGCTAAGGGCTTGTATGAGACCTCCGAGAGGTCGAATACGCATGTTACGACTTGGGGATGCTCTCAGGTCGTGACAAGAAATTGCCTCAAAAATTACCAAAATAATTTGAATGCGTTGACGTGATTTGCCTTGACATAATGAAACACAATTATATTGTCTTGTAGCTATAAGCACGTGGAAAATATTTTTGATTTGAATGGCGGTGAGATTTGATCTCAGGACCTCAGCATGCTCTAATACCATGTTGAAGTGTGTGACCATCTCATTTAAAAGCTTAAGTTGCTAGAGAGAGCACACTTTTATTATTTAATTATATTATCAACAAAGATGAGAGGATCTTCCTGTATGAGTCCTTTCTCTAAGAAAAAATAAATTCAACAAGTTCTCCATTAATTAGATTGAAAACATGACAGTTTTAATATAAAAAATAATTTATGTCAACCATCTCTTATTCCTATATTGCTCAAACAATTTTCTCAAAAAATGAACGACTTACTAATTCATAGATCATAAGGACAATGATTATAATTTAAAAATGTAACGGACCCTCGCTTTTACACTGTTTAACATTAAATGTTTGTGATTAATCTTGTTACTTTGATTTTCATTTCATTTTTGGTAAGTTTAGTTTGAAAAATTGAAAATCACCAAAAAGTGTCGTTATCTTTAGGATTTAATTTTTTTTTCCATTTGTTGAAAAGAAGAAGAGAAAATTAATAAAAAAATATGCTTAAGGATGACTCTACCCTCATACCTCACCTTTACCTCACACAATCACAACTATATTCTCACTGCACTATACTGACACACATGTGTACACACTCATGTTTTCCATTATAATTCAATAAAAAAAAGTCTTGAGCTTAGTTTATGGATTTGATTATACTATAGCACTGCTATAAAAATTGAACTTGAGTATCTAAATGTATAGAAGGAATTAATTTTGATTAGGGTAAGCAAATTTAGGCTAGTCTAATTGCTTGTGTGTTCTTTTATCGTTTTCATTAGATTGTATTCATTTATGGGGAATAAATGGAGACCATTCAAGGTCATGACTTTGCATCTCGTATATGGGTTCATTAATAAAATGGTGATGTGTTTTGACCCAAAAACTTTTTTGAAAAACAATAGAGTAATTTTTATTCATTAAAGGAGTAGACTTAGTCTTTAGGTATGATACACAAATCGAGGTTGCACTTATGCGTCTTAATTGGTATATGTCGAGGTTGAGGTCGTCACTAGGCGTTTTAGTTATAAAAGTCAATCTTTAAGCGGAACATAGACAAACAATTTATCGAAGATTGATTTAAGTTAAGTATAAGTTGATAAAAAATGATTATGTTAAAGCCATGAGACTCATGGGTATCTCATAGTCAACATAATTCCTTACCCAATTTTTTATTTTCACAGACCAATTAAATAATCATTTTCTTTTGATTAGGGATTTAAAGAGGTGACTCTATTCTTGTAAATAAACTAATCCTTATTCATTCCCTTTAGTTGGAAAAATCTGACGACATAAACACAAAGGGTGTGATAATTAAAAATTTCGTTCAAGCTTTGAAAAAACATAGAATTTTCTTGGATCCGTACTGACACTTTTTTGAGTTTTGTAGCATTTTGTTAGCCATTTTCTTCTTTTTTCGGGCCGTCTCGACCATAAGGCCAATAAAACAATCGCTTGGGGACTTAATTTTTTTGGGCCCCTATTTTCTCTCAAAGATGTGTGTATATATATTGTTAAAAATATTTCATGTACTGATAAATTTGAAAATAATTTTTTGTATAGAAAATATAATTGAGAAATTGAATATTGTTTAGTTGATTGTAGTGTCTTTTCTAGATTCTCATGTGGCTAGTTAATTGTAGTATCCTTTCTAATTTCGCATGTGGCTATCTATTTTGTTGTCTAGCTCATTTATATTTTGACGATTATCACGAACCAACAATATTGTGTTCTTATACTTACTTTTCATTATTGAATATTCTTAAGTCTCTCAAACATTCTACATTATGTGATATCTATTGTTGTGTGTTTATAAAAAGACTAAATTTGTTTTTGGTGTCTTATTCAAATTTCAAGTACTAAAACTAATCAACACTATTTTAATATTATTTATTAACTTATCAAATTCATCGCTACACTATTTTAATATCATCATATTTTTAAAATTTTGAGTCATGTTTTATTATTCCAACTTTATATTATATAATTTTCATTGAAGATTTACATTATTTGCATTCTTACTTTATAATGTCTACATATATCCTGCCTCTCCAGACCTCATTTGTAGGATTACACTAGTATATTATAATTATTCAATTTATATTTATCAACTAAAAAAATAGGGCATCTTTTTTATAATGTTTGGTTTTAGGCCCCCAAACTTGTTGAGACGACCATGTTCTTTTCCTTAACTAATGATTTTCTTCATTTAATTTAGGTTGAGAAGGAAATAATTCAACTAACAAGAGAAAAATTATAAACACGAGAGATTCATATCGAATTATGTCACGACCCAAAGTACACCCTAGACGTGACATGACGTATAAAACCTCGAAAGGTCCTACACAAGCCACTTAGCATGCATAATACAAGATAATAGAAATAAAGAGTTTCAAATAGATAGTTTTATAACATAAAGAGTTTGACAAAAACGGAAGTCTAACATAGTCCCAACTAGCCATCTATTACATCAAAAGAAGTGATTGGGATGTAACCCATACATCACATAAAAAGTTTGAAAACAGTAATAAAGAAAAAAAACATAGAAGAGTGACATCGTCCTCGAAGTAAGAGGATTCACCAAGTCTTCAAGTCTCTAATACAATCAACTAGCCACAAACGGAAGGAGAAGAGTCGTCATGCCCTACATTAGTGAAACAATGTAGTCACAAGTATGCATTAGTACGTGGAATGTACTAAGTATGAGGGAAATGCAATTAAACATGCGACGTGATCATAAAGGGGACATAATAAAAAATATGGAATGCATGACCAAGTTAAAACATAGTAAAATCATTAAAGAAGATTCATAAATCATGAACATGGTCAATGCATCTTTAAATCATAAATGAAGCTTCATAAAACATCAGTAATTAACTTAGTTTGTTTTGTGGGATGTTTACCATTAACTGACATAGACCATGTGAGCTATAACATGGAATATGGTATATCCCTCAATACTGAAAGAAGGGGAAACTACTTACTAAGGTAGAATCTGTACGCATCATCTTTTGCAAAAGTGGATCCGCTAGCTAGGTCATTTAAGACAATCCTGTGGTGGCACATAGTTATGGGACATGGGTAATCGCCGCTAGTCCACTCGGTGCTAAGTGTAAATACCACGAAATAGTCATTTGATCATATTCATTTTATCATCCATGGAAAAGTACAATTACGATACTAATCCAAGTTAGAGACATTATAGAGTAGCTCCTTACACACCATGTGTGAGAAAACCTTTCAATATCCATGATCTTTTCATAGTAGCTTTATAAGTCCCATAGTCATTAACTTCATGCTAGAAATGCCCTACTACTTATAGAAATAATTTTTAAAACGTGATCTATAATCATTGATGGCATATTCGGATACCATACTAATCAAGACCTAATCTAGAAATATAGCTCAAAAACATTGAGGGTAGTTCTAGATGTCATTCATCTCAGTGGCCAAGCTTCATAGAACATATAGATACCTTCATCTATAAGCTTACTTAAGTCACACACACATTGATTTCATTAAAGTATGCATGATTTCATAAAAATATATTCATAGATTCAAGCTTCTTCATAAAGTTGAATAAGTAGACACACACATCCTACGTACATGACATGATACGCGTAGGACAGTGTGTCTACTTGTTCAACTTCTGAAATTCCTCTGAAGGAGTTGATGGATTGAATACACTTTGGAGTACCTCATTCCTTGGCCTCAGTTCGCATTTATACTCTCCAACTTTGGGTGTTTAGAAATAGACACTTGAGTTTGTATAAAGTTGAACAAGTAGACACACACGCCCTACATGACATGATACGTGTAAGACATCAAGTAGAACGTGTGTGTCTACTTGTTCAACTTCTTCAATTCCTTCTGAAGGAGTTGATGGATTGAATACACTTTGGAATACCTCATTCCTTTGCCTCAGATCGCATTTATACTGTCCAACTTTGGGTGTTTACAAATAAACACTTGAGTTTGTATAAAATTGAACAAGTAGACACACACATCATACATGGCATGAGGACATCAAGTAGGACGTGTGTGTCTACTTGTTCAACTCTATAAAGTTTAAGTGTCTACTGGTATACATCCAAAGTTGATGGACATAAATGCGAGACAAACCCAAGTTAATGAGAAAATTTATGTATTATGCCTATTTTCTTTATTTTTGGTATTTCTTAATGACTTTTTCAAAAAATAAAATAAAATATAAACCAATGAGACATTGCCACCTTCACAAGATTCCTTCTAATGAACTCACGTTGTTGCCATGCTCACCACCTGGACTATACACACACTCCAACACGCAAAATAACAATACATATTGAAAGACACGCCATTACACACACTCACGTTTTGCTTGCTTACCCTTTCAATTCAATACACTCTATTCATTATATATACTCACGCAGACACATTGGTAGAATGGGAGAGAAAGGCTCAAAGTTCCGACAGTAGCTTTGTTGGTTGGCTATCTGAACTCCACCAACAAGGTTCAATTCCCTGCATTGTAATCCTCTCTCCCATTTCTCTTTCCCGCTATTGAAAAAAAAAGATTTTATTTGAGGTTCCGTCTCTAGCTCCCGGTCTAGCATTCCATAATAAAGGAATTTACTATCAAGGTCTAATTCTTTTTCCATCTCGTTTAATGCTTTAGATATCTTATGCTAGTGGTAATATCTTTATGATGATGGTATCTTAGTGAGCAATATTGATATCCTGTTTTCATTGATTTTTTGGCTGAAATTTGTGTTGTCCAGATTGATTTGTTAAGCTAATGTGAATGAATGATTAGATGGTATTGAAAGTGATTAGAAACAAATTAATAGAAGGGGTAGTGGGGTTAATTTTATTGTTCTACTTACTTTATTAATCGAATCACTAGAACACGCGTAAGGTTATTACGTATGCTAGATAATTTTGGGGTTAGTAGGCAAATCTCAGGTTCATAATCTTTTGTCTTAACTAAGATTGTAATTTTGCGTCTTAGATCTAGTCAATTAATAAAGTGGCTTGTATTTACACGTTTGATCCATAACTATGTGATAATTTCTTAAAAAAATACAATTAATCGGAAAGTCATAGTTACGACACTTAAAGTGACATCATAATTTAATACGCTTAAAAAACTAGAAATATTTTATGCGAAATATCAGTTCCGATAGCAAGATATTTTTATTTTTAATGTTATTTTAGTTTTAAAATATGGTCAAGAAGCCGATTTTTTTAGTTAAAGACGTGGCACTCATGTATCATTTTGAAAACCAAAATTCTAACTTTTCAATGAGTTATTCAAGAGACGTTTCCCACCTTGAAACAGACCCAATACATTGCCTATTTGCTTCGTGTGTCAAAAGACAACGAAGTTCAATTCATGAGAGCACAACACAATGAATTGGAGTAACCGCAATTCTTTTCGGGTTAATTAAGAGATTTTAATAATACAAAACATAATTTTCTGATTTACCTATTCATAATATAGTTTTGTGACATGTGAAACTTGAAACAAATCTTTCTTAGACTTGTAATTTTTTCCTTCAAAAAAATCCGTATTAGTATATTTATTCATAGATCGGAAGGACTAAAATTAGAATTTATGAATAATTCCGGAGTGGTGGAATCAAAGAAAACATGTACTCTATTTGTATTGCCTCAATAGTCACGCTTTCAAATGATTTTTTATTATGGAAAAACGTGAGTTTCTGAGTTTTTTCATAGTTGTCCACTTCTGGATAGTCAAAAGTGAGTCGAAAATATGTCATAAGTTTTTTTCCATAATGGATTTGGAATTTTATAGAAAAACACTAATTTCCAAAATAAAGTGAATAATCATTATGGAAAAAAACAATTTTTAAAAATAAAGTGAATAATTTTTATGTTCAAACGGGTCTTGTACTTATTCATATATGGCAAGGACTTGAATTAGAATCTATTAATAAATAAAGAATAAAATTAAAAAGAAAAAGAGAAAGTTTGAAACAAAAATATGTACTCTATTTTTGAATAGTCATGACTTTTTAAAAGCAGAACTCAAAATCCAAAATAGATTACACAGATTATTTTTATATATATATA
>NW_006239623.1:70676-90171 GCF_000226075.1 Solanum tuberosum | reverse complement strand
TATATATATAAAGAATAATTTCTTTTGTAAACAATATCCTTCTGTCAAATTACAAAAAAAAAGGTGAGCTTTCATTGCTGTTTATATTTGCAGCCATTTCTTTCTATCTTTATTTCTTTATTTTTTTCTATCTAGATTCCTTTGTGTGTGTATGTTGTTTCATTGATTTAAGTAATGCCTTTTTTTTTTCTAAACTTCGTTCAAGTTTGGTTATAGCATAAAGTTTTTTCGAATCGATTTTTTTTTGAATTTTCTAGTATTCAGTTAGCCATGTTTTTATTTTCCTGAGCTGATTTGTTTCTTCATTTAATTTATGTTGAGCAGGGAATAGTTCAACAATCAAGAGGAGACGACATAAACACGAGAGAGAAACACTAATTTCAATCCTTTTTTTTCTCTTACGATGAAGGACAGTGAGTATGTGATGGTGAGTTAGATTCTTTCAAAACCTAATTAATCTAATTTTGTCATTCAAATTTTTTACATTTTATTAGCTTGTTCTTTTGCCCTTTGACCTAATAAGTGTTTATTTTTCATTTATTTTATTTTATCTCTCATTTGGATATTAGAGAATAACATCTACTGATATATGTATGAAAACACACTCCTTGCCTTTGTAGTAGAATCAATTTTTGTTATGTTCACTAGATTTTGAATTGATATCTCATGTATCAATGTAGGGTAGTTCCAAATTTGTATGACTTTAATGCTCAATCTAAGTTAATTGGCATAGACAAACGAAACCATGATTGGAAAAACAAATAATCCTTTTTGATCCCTAATATGTACTAGGGAAATAAAATTGTTATTCTATTGTAATTTTTTCGAAAACGTTCATTTATTATTTTTCCATGTTTCTAAAATTAATTAATAAAAGATTTCTTACATGATATGTTATGTTTAATGCTTATTATAAGGAAAAAAGCTTCACGTAGTGGTTCTGCTCCCAATTAATTGAACTCTTTTGTGCTCATTCTAATACTTTGTTTCCAACTTTGGAGTTATTAGTATTATTGAAGGAATGTTTTAATTTTTTGTAATTCCGCAGTATCTTTGGCATGAAACTGAAATGAGAAGGAAAGAAATGGAGAACCGAAAGAAGATGATGCAGAAACAAAAATCAGATGTAGACAGTGAGGAGAAAAAGGGAGAGGATCAACACCGCTCCATTGAGAAAACAATGATTGACAAAGAAGTAAGTGCAATATGAATAGACTTTAAATTTCACACATCACCCTTAGCTTTTTTTCTTCTTCTGAGAATCAATGTGTGTGCAGCCTACCAAGGAAGATGCTAGGATTTCTCCTCAACAAAGTGATGTTGTGCAAAGTCCATCAAAAGAAAAACAAGAAAAGGTATTATAACAAAACTTAGGGGTCGTTTGGTTGGGAACAAGTTATTCTAGGATTAGTTATCTTGGGGTTAGCTATCATGGGATAACTTATCCCACCATGTATATGGGATAAATTATCCCAAACATGACAACCAAACAAGATACAAAAATTTATCCCATCACTATTTATTTTTATCCCTCAGGTTTAAATTTACCCCATTATGCTTGTTCTGAGTTCTCGACATGTTTTTGTTGCAGCTTACTGATGAAGATGTTGAGACTTCTGCTCAACATAATGATGTTCCACAAGAAAAACGACAAAAGGTACATTACTTTCATGGCAACACTAAGAACAAACTCATTATACGTTTAGACTAGTATGAAAGTTTCTCTGATAATTTTTACTTTTTGAATTTTTTATGCAGATTGAGTGATTCCTTTTGTCTTAGGAGGAGCGTATTTTGTTGCCATACATAGGCTCGGGTATCAGTTGGTGTCATGATGTTACCAAATACAGTTTCATAATTAGACTGTACTCATTTTAATTTCATCTTTGAAAACTTTGTTGTTAAGTTTCTTATCTGTTTTGCGACAATCTTTTATTAGATCTTATGCTTATTGGAGTTATCGACCTCCTTGTAGTTTTGTGTTACATATATTGCTACCTTTGAGATTACAAACGTTGCATAAGCAGCTCTTTGTTATCAGACTAACATTTTAATGTACTTTTTGAAAAGCTATTACAAAAGTGTTTAAAATAAGCAATTATGGGATATTTGGCCAAACAGGAGTCAAGGTACATCAAGATTTCTTGAGAGGACCAGTTAACTATCGTGTGGAAAATACTGAGCAAATTTGAATTTTCTTACCATTAAAAATCCACTTAGACTTTTTTCTTTTACCTTTACAAGTCAAAGTAATGGTCCAAAACATATATAGCGATATATTGTTGAAATGTGTGACCATCTCATCTAAAAAGCTTAAGCTATTAGAGAGAAGCACACTTTTATTATTTAATGATATTCACAACAACTACAACTACTGTTGGGAATAAACCCGCAACAGAAATAATATTTGCGCTAATAAAAGCAATAAAAGCGGAATAACACAACAATGCGGTTAATCAACAAGAATAAAAAGAACAATAATGACACCAAGATTTTACGTGGAAACCCTCCTGAATAAGGGAAAAACCACGGCCCGAGAGGAGTAACTGATATCACTATAGTAAGGATTTTTACACTTGTAGGTCTGAGTAAAAACTCCAAAGATCACTACACACTTCAAAAGAAATAACCCTCTTTTGATTTTTCCACCTCACTACAATATCGCTCAGACTCTCTATTTTTTCCTCACAAACTAATTTCCTTTGTGATGCCTCACTCTTCTTTTCTCTCCTTTTTTTTCGGTGCATTTTGAGAATGAAGAAGACTCTCCCTTTTATAGATAACAAGTGCAGTATTTTTCCAACTATGCTACAGAAGAAAAACAATTTTTTCTTCTTTGCAGCTTACCAACCTTTGAAAAATCTGCACATGTATATCCAATATCTTCCAAATCTGCCAACCTTTTGACATTGTGAGATTTGGCAAATGGGGATGGACCCTACAATCTCCCCCTCCAGACCCATTCACCTGAAAGAGGTAGCTCTAAGTTTCTAGCTTGAGTGCATGCCGACAAGTTCTTTGCATAGCTCGAACTTGTCTCTTGATACCACCTTGGTCAGCATATCCGAAGGATTTTCACTAGTAGGGATCTTCATGACATGCATAGATCCATCCTCTATCTTTTCACGAATCTAGTAATATCTTACGTTGATATGCTTCGTCCTTGCATGATACATGGTGTTCTTGCTCAAGTCTATTGCATTTTGACTGTCGCAATAGACGACATACTCCTTCTGATGCAATCCAAGTTCCTGAAGAAATCGTTTCAGCCATACCATCTCTTTGCCAGCTTCAGTAGCTGCAATATACTTTGCCTCCGTTGTAGAGAGTGCAACACACTTCTGCAACTTTGACTGCCATGATATAGCTCCCCCTGAAAATGTAAACAAATATCCAGTAGTGGATTTTCTGTTATCGAGGTCACCTGCCGTATCAACATCTGTATAGCCCTTCAAGATTAGATCAGATCCTTCAAAACACAAGCAGTCTCTTGTGGTACCTCTTAGGTACCTAAGTATCCACTTAACTACCTCCCAGTGTTCTTTTCTAGGATTTTCAAGGAATCTGCTAACAACACCAACTACATGAGCAATATCAGGTTTTGTACACACCATTGCATACATCAAACTCCCAACTGCTGAAGAATAAGGAACTTTGGTCATTCCCTCTTTCTCCTCTTTTGTTGTAGGACACATCTGTTTGCTCAACTTCAGATGACTCGCAAGAGGCGCGCTAATAGGTTTATCACTCTTCATGTTGAAGCGTTCTAGTACACGTTCAATGTACTTCTCTTGAGATAGCCATAACTTTTTTTGTTCGTTCTCGAACAATTTTCATCCCTAGAATTTGTTGTGCCGGGCCCGAGTCCTTCATGTCAAATGACTTGGACAAATCCCTCTTCAACCTTGCAATCAAATCTTTGTCTTGTCCTACAATTAACATGTCATCCACATACAACAATAAAATAATAAAATTGTTGTCAGAAAATCTTTTGAAGTATACACATGGATTAGAATAGGTCTTTGTGTACGTTTGACTTTTCATGAAAGAGTCAAACTTTTTGTACCATTGCCTTGGTGCTTGTTTCAACCCATAAAGACTCTTATTCAATTTGCACACCATGTGTTTCTTTCCAGATACTTCAAATCCCTCTGGTTGCTCCATATAAATATCTTCTTCCAAATCTCCGTGAAGAAATGCAGTTTTCACGTCCAATTGCTCCACTTCAAGATCTAGGCTAGCTGCTAGGCTCAAAATAGTTCGAATAGAAGTCATTTTGACAATAGGTGAAAAAATTTCATCAAAATCAACATCTTTCTTTTGTTCGAAGCCTTTTACAACCAATTGAGATTTGTACCTGATCAACTTGCCATTTCCATCTTTCTTAAGTTTAAAGACCCACTTGCACTTTAGCGGTCTTTTGCCTTTTGGAAGTTCAACTAGCTGGTATGTGCCATTTTTCTGTAGAGATTCCATCTCTTCTTGCAAGGCTTTCATCCATTGGCTCTCTTCTGGACGAGACAACATCTCTTTAAGACTTTCTGGCTCCCCTTCATCATTGATGAGGACATACTCTAAGGAAGGGTACTTGGATGACTCTACCCTTTGTCTTTCTGATTTCCTCAGAGGTTGAGATTGTTCTTCTTCTTCTCGGCACTCCACTTGCTCAGTATTATCACCAAGTTGCTCCCCCTACTCAACAATCTTATTAGGTTGTTCTTCCTGTTCAGCAACTTCATCGATCGTACTTTCTGCACTTATGGGATGGCTAGAAGTAGAAGGAATGGTAACAAGATTAGGGACTATACCATTCTTTTCCTTAGCCATCTCAGATAAAGCATCGACAGTTCCAACTTCACTTTCTCGAAAGATTACATATCTGCTTCTGATGACATTCTTCTTTACAGGATCCCACAATCTGTACCCGAATTCTTCATCTTCATATCCGATGAATATGCATGGAACTGATTTATCATCTAGCTTGGTTCTCTGCTCCTTCGGTACATGTACAAAAGCTTTGCAACCGAATACCTTTAGGTGCGAGTAAGACATCTCCTTGTTGGTCCAAACTCTCTCCGGAATGTCAAATTCCAATGGAACTGATGGACTACGATTGATAAGATAACATGTTTTCCGAACTGCTTCACCCCAGAATGACTTAGGTAATTTAGCCATTCTGAGCATGCTTCTCACCTTTTCAACATGGTGCGATTCATTCTCTCGGCTACACCATTGTGTTGTGGGGTTCCAGGAACTGTCTTTTCATGTCTGATTCCATGGTTTGAACAGTACTCTTCAAATTCTCTTGAAGTGTACTCACCTCCATTGTCAGTTCGGAGACGTTTTAGCTTTCGACCCGTCTCTCTTTAAGCACGAAACTTTTGAAATACTTGATACACCTGATCTTTGGTTTTCAAGATATAAACCCACAATTTTCGCGAAGCATCATCAATAAAGGTAACAAAGTATTTATTACCTCCCATCGATTTTATCTCCATTGGACCACAAACATTAGAATATACCAAATCAAGTATATTCAACTTTCTTTTAGATGATGTCTGAAATGAGACTCTATGTTGATTACCAAATAAACAGTAGTTACAAGGTTTTATCGTTGTACCTTTGTCAACAGAGATGAGTGATTTTTTGGAAAGAATTTTCAATCCTTTCTCGCTCATATGGCCCATTCTTCTATGCCACAAATCTGCAGAAATCTCTTTGTGAGCCGCATTCAATTCACTTTGGCATATTTCTGCATTTGTCCTGTATAACGTGCCACGAGCAACTCTTTTTGCAATCACCAATTCCCCTTTGGTGAGTCTCCATTTTTGATTTGCAAAGTAGTTCTCATATCCATCTCGGTCCAAAGCAACTCCCGAGATCAAGTTCATTCGCAAATCAGGTATGTGGCGCACATCTTTCAAAACTAATGTGCATCCGACATTTGTCTTTATGCAAACGTCTCCGATCCCCTCAATCTTTAAGTAACTTGTGTTACCCATTTTCACATTGCCAAAATCACCTGCTACATATCTGCAAAAAAGATCTCTTATCGGTGTGGCATGGTAAGATGCTGCTGTGTCGACCACCCATTCCGACTCTACACCTGCCAAGTGCATGCATTCCTCTTCCTCGTTTATGAGGAGAACAACATTGTCATTATTTTGCACCATTGCAGTTGTGTTGTCATCATTCTTCTGGCCGCTGCTTTCTCCTTTCCCCCTTTTTAGATTTGGACGATATCTTTTGAAGTGACCTGGTTGATCGCAATTGTAGCAATTTCTGGCCTTTGATTTTGATCAGACCTTGGACTTTCCACGAGCTCTAGATCTACCATAGTTACTTGAGTTCCTTTGGTAACTTCTGCCTCTACTTTCAGTGATGAGAGCATGCCCGTGATTCTCATGTTTTTTTCTCATCTTCTCATTGAGCAGAAGAGCTGATGTGACATCCTTCAACTCAATAGAGTCCTTACCATGTAAAATGGTTGTTGCCAAATTATCTTAGGAATATGGCAACGAGTTTAAGAGCACTATGGCTTTATCTTCCTTCTCGATCTTTACTCCGAGGTTTGCTAGTTGCGTGATTAGTCCATTAAGCACATTTAAATGGGACAAAAAATTTGTACCTTCACCCATATGTAGGGCGTATAGCTACTTCTTTAGGTAAAATTTATTTGTCAGCATTTTGGACATGTATAGATTTTTCTAACTTTGTCCAAATGCCTACATGCACTCTCTTCATCGATGATGTTATTAACCACATCATCTCTTAAGTGTAACCTGATTGCACTAGCAGCCTTTTCATCCATTTCTTCCCAATCCCCAAGTTTCATGGATTCAGGCTTTTTGGATTTGCCGCCTAGTGCCTTGTGCAAACCTTGTTGGATGAGCAAGTCTCTCATCCTTCTCTGCCACGTTGAGAAACCGCTATCACCGTTGAATTTTGCTACCTCGTACTTTACCCCAAACATTTTTTTTTCACTGAGTATAGTACGATAAGCTGCAAAAACTATTTATGTAAATGAGCAGAACCTGTGCTCTGATACCAATTGTTGGGAATAAACCCGCAATAGAAATAATATTTGTGGTAATAAAAGCAATAAAAGCGGAACACAACAATGCGGTTAATAAACAAGAATAAAAAGAGCAATAATGACACCAAGATTTTACGTGAAAACCCTCCTGAATAAGGAAAAAACCACGGCCCGAGAGGAGTAACTGATATCACTATAGTAAGGATTTTTACACTTGTAGGTCTGAGTAAAAACTCCAAAGACCACTACACACTTCAAAAGAAATAACCCTCTTTTGATTTTTCCACCTCACTACAATATCGCTCACACTCTTTATTTTTTCCTCACAGACTAATTTCCTCTGTCATGCCTCACTCTTTTTTTCTCTCCTTTTTTTTTGGTGCATTTTGAGAATGAAGAAGACTCCCTTTTATAGATGACAAGTGCAGTATTTTTCCAACTATGCTACAGAAGAAAAACATTTTTTTCTTTTTTGCAGCTTACCAACCTTTGAAAAAATTTGCACATGTATATCCAATATCTTCCAAATCTGCCAACCTTTTGACTATGTGAGATTTGGCAAATGGGGATGGACCCCACAACTACTACAAGAGCACTCCTTTTTCTATCCATTTGCTTCAACTTTCAAGAAAATTTAAGGTGTAAAACAGATAAAGAAAATGTTTTGGTTCTTCTTTTAACAAAAGATAATGCTTTCTATTCTGAATATTAAATTTTTTATCTTCTAGTTACTAAATTCAATTTAGTTCTTTAACCTCTTTGCATCAGTCTCTGTTATACAATAATAACTAATTAGAATCCTTAACATCCACATTATGGATCTTTTAATATTAGGGATTTTGTGCTTTTGCAAATTTTTTTAAAACTAGAGATTCTCCCAATATCACACTATCCCTACGCTGACTTGAAAATAAACTTGACAGGTGTTGATACTGTCTTGCGCCCGTTCAAATATATATCACATGAATATTTGTGGATAATATTAGTATAACAACACAAAATGGAAAAGCTTTTTAGTTTATTATTTTGGTATGTAGTAAGTTGAGAAGAATTGGCATTGGGACACCTTTATAATTTAATTTACTCTACCCACTTAATTTATTTTTGGTTTATTTTCTAGAATTGGGCTTTTTAAAAAGGAAAAAGTGTGGGGTCATGGGTCTCTTTGGCCTTTTTAAAACTTGGGGTATATTTGTGAATGTGGGGTCATGTGCTTACTTATTATTTTTAAAACTTGGGGTAAAGATATAACTTTACAAAAATATATTATAATCCCAATACATTTTTAAAAATATTATATTGTGATAAAATATTATTTAAATTACAATCCCAAGAAGTATAAAAAAAATTTTAATAATATTATGTATAAACATTTTCTGAGGAAACCTCAGAACATTTCAGCATACTCTTGGAGAACTCTTCGTCTTCTTCCATAAACCCTCTTTACGAAATTATCAACCTCCATAAAAAAACTGATCATTCTCCAACAAAACTTCCATCTTCCATTATTGAAAACATAAAGAAGTGAGATCCTATAATCGTTCTTGAAAAACGAAGTGACGTTTATTTTTTTACATCAACTTGTTCCCCAAGTCAGTTTGAATCTTTTTCGATCTTCTTCCCAAGTTCAGTTGGATCTTTTTGAAATCTTCTTCCTCTCAAGTAAGTTTAACCGTGTTTACAATAACTTTTAGCCTATTTGATTTTTTTATTGCTTTAGTGTAGCGAAGTTTAGATTTTTAATTAAAGTTATGAAAATCTGACCCGTTTTAGTTGATGGTTTTTATTCGGAATCATTATTAACGTTTTGGTTTGGATAATGCGTGGAAATTTTAGATTTTTTATGTTTATCTGCCCTATCGATTTGAAAGTTCTTACTGTATTTTGGTCGACTTTAATGGTGTTTATGTCAATGGCATTGTCGAGTTTTGTTAGAACTGGTACTTGTTTTGCATATTTTTTTTAGCATTACTTAGTTTGTATTAATAAACTAGTGGTCGATATTTTGATATGAAAATTACATTTTTGTATATAATACAGTATGGCTAAAATTAGAGGAGGCATTGTTAAACGATCTGTTCATAAGCCTTCTAAAAACAAGAAAAGAAAGGCTAGAGAAGTTTCAAGATCTTCAAAAAATAAAAAAATTATAGTTGAAGAACCTAGTTCTAACTCGGATTCTGATATGATGGATGAGATTAACAACTATGAGGATAGTAGTTCCCAGGCTACTGATGATGTTGAGTCTAGTGAAGAAAAAACTGACAGTGAAGATGAGGAGAGTAGTAGAGATAGCCGAGATACTGGAGATGAGGATGATGATTCCTTGTCTTGGCCATTTTGGGCAAGAGAAATCTTTGGTAAGTCCTATAAGCTAACAACATGGATGGATTAGTTGGGATCTTTTCCAGCGAAAATTTCTGTGAGAGCAAGAATGACTCTTTATCGTGATTTTAGAAATGTTTTAGTTCAAGAAAAAAATTATAATGACTTTAAAAGTACTTGGTTTGGACATTTAAGGCATATTCCAGAATATTACAAGTTCAATGGACAGATAGTCCATTATATGTTGGTGCGACGTGTTAAAAATGATAATTTTTTTTGCATGAAATGTGATTTTGTGTGAATGATTAGCTTGCTTGTTTTGGCTTAAAAGAGTTTGCATTGATTACGGGGTTGAATTGCTCAGCATACCCCCGTGATTTAAAAATGACAAAAGTACTTCAGAAAGGTGAGAAATTTATTTATAAAGTGACTAAGAATAAGAATATCAGTGGTACAAAGTTGATGAGTTTGATTAAGGGTAGCAGATTGAATAAGGAGCAGAAGTTGAAGTGCTCTTTAGTTTGGTTCGTCTACTTGATGTTGCTTGCCCACGATCGATCTAAGATTGTGGATTCAAATCACATTAAGATGGTCGATGATTTAAACTTTTTCAAGAGTTATCCCTAGGGAAAGAGTGTTTTGATTTAACAATGAAGTATTTGAAGAACATAATTGATTTGAAGAAGCAGAGTGAAATGTACAAAGAAAGAGGGAATGCATTGTATGCACTGTATGGCTTCCCCTGGGCATTTCTGGTACTTATTATCAATTATGTACTTGATTTCTAATAAACTCTTATATATTTATATAGTATTTCATACTCTCTATTTATTTATTTGTTAATTTTATTAATTTTGGGTTTGGATATATGAAGCTTTTCCTCATCTTGATAAGTATGCAAAGAAGTCCTTGGATTCTCCTCTGCCCATTCTCCGTTTACTTAGATGGCACACGACAAAGAGCGATAATGTTGTCGAAGGTGATCCATTCAAGTATAAAGGGAGAAGTACAAAGGTATAAACTTATTTATTATCTAGCAATATTTGTAAATTAGTGAAGGTCTTGTACTATTTATATATATTTTTTAGGTTGTGCATCCATACCTCATACCTACTGTCCGTAAGACAAAACAAAATTATATGGCAATATTAAAGCCATATACGGACGAAGTGAAGGACACAATCATTGATACCTTAAAGGTCAATTTGAAAGGTGTGACTGTCCTTACTTCATCAGTAGTGAATGTGGAGGATGTGTATTCAAGTGATCACAATCCTAATCAACCTTGTGAAAATTATATACCAAGTACTTCTAAAGGTGAAAGTCTGTGTGAGCGTGTTGCATCCCTTGAGCAATCAATGGTGAAAATTGTTGCTTTTGTACGAGAGGAGAAATTGAGAAGAAATGAAGAGAAAGTTAAAAAGAAGGGTAGATAAATTTATATATTATTTCTGTAAAATAATTTATTTGTATTTATGCTTAGCCACTGATCTTGCAGTAGATAATGACAACTTTTCAGCACCAATAGTTGATGCAAGATCCTTCCATTAGTTGTAGTCGATGATGATCTTGCTACAGTTGATGCATACTTTACTGAAGAAGTTGATGAAGAGATGAAGGAAGATGAGATGAAAGAAGAAGAGAAACAACAAGATAAGGAGAAGATAACAGAAAAATAAGAAGAGAAGATGGAAGAGAACAATAATGAAAAAGAAGAGGAGAAACTAAAAGAAAAAAAAATAAGAAGAAGGTGAAGAAGAGAATTTGGAAGAGAAGAAAAATGAAGCAAGTGGAGAAGAATATAAAGAACAATAAGAGGAGAAGATAACAGAAAATGAAGAAGAGAAAAAGTTGGAAGAAGAAGGCTTGGCCACTGATGTGGCAGAAGTGGAGAAAGAAATAGACGTGATAGGTATTGTGATGGAGCTTAATGGTGAGGTTGGTGGTGATGAGTAAGGGCACTTGTGGTTTTTGTGGTGTTTTAAGACAATTTTTTAAATAGTTGATTTTTTATGACAATTAATTTTTGTGATAGTTGGGTTTTCCCTGGTTTGAAGACAATTGGTTTTTTGAGATGACTTTTTAAGACAATTAGTTTTTGAAATAGTTGGTTTTTAAGAACATGGTTAAAGTGGCTTGTTGTTTTGTTGTTTTTGACGACAAAAATATACATCGGACAGTTTAACATATTTTATTATGAAGGGTTTTTAGATTTCTTATTAATATATGACTTAATAGTATGTGATTTTTGCTATCACTATTGATCGATTTAGTAGTCAATTATAGACAATAAACTTGTATGTCTACTACTATAGATTGTTATCACTATTGTTCTAAAATAAAAGATATAAGAGTGCAATAAATAGAGAGAAATACTTTATTTATTGAGCACTACATTCCTGTTACACATTTCCAAAAAGCAAACACAAAAAATAAACCATACAATATAGCTTTTAGGCGTTTTTCTTTTTCTTTTGCCAAAACCAACCTTTCTTTTAGTTGATCTCTATCTATTTCAACATCTTTTAGCAACACTTTCAAGTGATTCCTTTGCTCTTCGACTTCTTTTAAGAAAGCCATTAGCAGATCCCTATTTTCTTCGGATTTTCGTAGCTTTTTTAATATTTCAAATTTGGCAATGCCTTGAAAATTCGATGGGCTACTCGTTGACGGTTCATTTTCAAGCCACCTAAAAAAATAGCATATGCCAACTGCACAATTAAAGAATTGTCGACCTGAATTTGTATCGGTATGTGACGTCCTCAACGTAGTTGGATTACCACAATGACAATTATATGACTTTTTTGCATTGGATGTTTGAGATGCTTGAGACATTGTAAAAATGAAGGTGTTTGAGTTGTTTATGAGGGATTGCCTTCCTTTTATTACAAAAAATAAATCAAATGTTACCATTGAAAAGTAGTATTTGAACTTTTATTACCGTTACTGTGAAATTTGTATATCAAAATATGTACTGGTTGTCAAAATATATAGACCCCTTAAACTAATCGATGCATTTCTATGTGTGTGGTGTGTGTATGACCAATGAGATTTACACTCTGACATTATTAAGGTATATTCGGGTTTATATCTATGTTAAAGCATTGTCGATACTGCACTTACTAGAAGATGACACTTATATATAGAACAAAACTAATAGAATTTAAAAAAGACAATAATTAATTAATAATAAATTATGTTTTTTAAATTTATCTAATTAAATAAGTTTAAACAAGTCATATGATCATGTAAGAGTCCACATAAATTGGGTGTGGTGATTATAGATGTATTAGGAAGACTTGTGGTTATACAATCAACATCCTTAAAACAATGTTTGAGGAAGCACAAGTATGTTGTGAGGATGACCACATGTTGTTCAACCACACATTGTTGATTGCCACCCCCAATATATGTAGAGTCATACATGATCACATGCTTATTCTAAGGATGTTAATTGTATAACCACACATAACAAGTGACATCCTTACAACATACTT
The DNA here is from genome assembly GCF_000226075.1 of Solanum tuberosum. NCBI lineage: Eukaryota > Viridiplantae > Streptophyta > Magnoliopsida > Solanales > Solanaceae > Solanum > Solanum tuberosum. The sequence goes on along the minus strand of NW_006239623.1, from coordinate 77,313 downwards.
ATACTTTTTCAAACATTGTTTTAAGGATGTTGATTGTATAACCACAAGTCTTCCTCATACATCTCTAATCACCACACCCAATTTATGTGGACTCTTACATGATCATATGACTTGTTTAAACTTATTTAATTGGATAAAATTTCAAAAACATAATTTATTATTAATTAATTGTTGTCTTTTTTAAATTCTACTAGTTTTGGTCTATATATAAGTGTCATATTCTAGTAGGTGCAGTATCGACAATGCTTTAACATAGATATAAATCCGAACATATCTTACTAATGTCAAAGTGTAAATTTCATTGTTCATACACACACCACACACATAGAAATGCATCGATTGTTTAAGGGTTCTATATATTTTGACAACCAGTACATATTTTGATATACAAATTTCACAGTAACATATGATTTTTTGATCATTCTTTAAGGGTCGTTTAGTAGAGTGTATATTCAGATAATGTTTGTATTAGTCATTTTTGTATTAATTATACTTAGATCATTTCTTATGGATAGTTTGATTTGGTGCATTAAAAATAGCATGCATGATAATAATAATACACATGCATTAAAATACACAACTTCAGATCATGACTTTTTTTGACAACACTTCCTTCTTTAATCATTCTAATTCATGCATTAAAATCATTGCATCACGAATACCATGAATTTTAACATATTAATAATACAGTTTAATAGAGAACGGATGGACTCGGTAATAAACATTAATAGATAGCGTACAAAATGTATGTCATCTTTTGATTGATCTATATTATATCATGACTAATTACGATAATAGATGACAATAAATTGACCAAAATGCTGGCAGTAGCTTGATTACAGTAGTAATAAAAAAAACAGTAGCTTGATTACAAAAAACAAATTCAATCAAGCTTGTTTAAGATTTGTTGTTGTTCACACATGTAGTTCTCTTCTGTTCGGTTCTCTTACAAATTGAACATTTGTTCCTTCTCTTGCTCTTGAAATTCTCACCGATGCCTTTGACACATTTTCTTCTTTCTCCTTCCAAGCTTGGTATCGACAAGAGGCGGAAGAATCTTCACATTAAGCAATTCTTCTGGCACACACTATTCCGACTCGAGAGGGACAACATTAATAGAATCCATGTATGCAAGAAGGTACACTTCAACTTTATACAAAGGTGAAGAGTACTCATAGATGCTCATACCATACTCATTGTCATTCTTCGATCGCAAAGCGGCCATCGCGTAAGCACAAGGTATCTTGATCAAGTCATATTCCTTACATGAACATGACTTTTCCAGTAGGTCCACATAGGTAGTAACACCCGCACTAAACACGGTAAATTGATTGCCGTCCCCGGTTACATTCTCCACATACAAGGAGTTGTCCTTGATCATTTTTTTTCTTGCAATTTTTTCGACAGCCGGCACCATTTGATTACCCATTGATTTGAGGATATATGCATGCCTCTCCCTAAAAAATTCTCCAAACCTCTTAGCAATCAAATTAAATATAGATGTCACGGGATACTCTCTTCGTCTATCAACATAGCATTAAGTGACTCGGCAATATTTATGGTCATCACATCATATCTATTACCAGAAAAATGTGCCCTACTCCACTTCTTAAAACCAATATCATTCTCAAGGACGACGTCTGCAGTAGGGCATTTGTTCTTGAATTCTACAAAATAATTGTCAAACTCCTCCAAAGAATAAGCCTTTGCCACATTGTGGTAAAGATAAGGGTAATCTCCACAATGATGATTTACCCGGAGATTTTCACCAAGGTGCCTCATACAATATCCGTGGTGAGCATGATTGTAAACGTTTACAATACCGTTGGCGATACTCTTGTGTCTATCGGAGATAAAACACAAATCTGGTTCATCGACCACAATCTCCTTCAATTTCTCAAAGAAGAATGTCTAAGATGCATCATTCTCTTTGTCCACGACACAAAAGACAATTGGATAAACATGATTCTCCGTATCTTGTGCAACAATGCTCAACAACACGCCCTCGTATTTACCATGTAAATGAGTGCCATCAACCGCAATTACCTTTCTCATGTGGGCAAATCCCTTAATGCAAGCACCAAAGGCCAAGAAATAATACATGAACCTATGACTATCCTCGTTTACCATGAGACAATAGCTAGAACCAACATTAAGTGTCTCGAACATGTAGGTAAAAGCCGGTAGGCATGAATATCCGTTCTCCGCTGTCCGTCAGACCATTTCCTTGACAACCACACCACCCATCCAACATTTCCAATAGCTTGGACTACAATGAAAAGAATTAAAAATATCTTTTTGAATCTCTTTAACATTTGGACTCTTGCCATCACGATACATATTTACACAAAGTGAAGCAATGACATTGATTGAAATTTTTCTATGGCTACTGTTGGCATGTTCAATGCCACAACTAAAAAAATGTCAAAAAAGGACGGACTGCGTCGCTTTTTTGGTCAAAATCGATGGAAAAGCGACGCAGTCACCTCCGTCGTTTTTCAAAAAGCGACGGATTGCGTCGCTTTTCAAAAAGCTATGGACTGCGTCGCTAAAAGCGACGAACAACGTCGCTTTTTTACAATTTCTTTTTGAATTTTTTAACAAAAGTGACGGACTCAGTCGCTTTATTTTAATTTTCATTTTTTTTATTTCTAAAAGGCGACGTAGTCCGTCGCTTTTCTGGAAATTTTATTTTTGAAAATCCCAGAAAAGCAACGGACTAAACCACGTTGTCTGTCGCTTTTTCTGCAATATTTTTGACAGCAACAACTGGCAATTTCTGCTGCCCACCTGCAAATGCAATTCAATTCAATTCTACACTATTTAGCCCAATCAAACACACACAATTATAAACAATCTAAACAAAACAAAACGACAAACTTAAAATAACATTCAAAAGTATCTAAATCATAAATTAAATACTTATAAAGTCTTTCAAAATTCGTTTCAAAATTTCAAAAAGTTCAAAAATGTCCAGAGATCTAAACTAGGGAGTGAGATCTACATAATCATCCTCATCACTCTCGTCGTCGGTGTCATCAGGAGCCGAAATAGTAGGTCGACGAGCGAGGTTCATCACTTATTCTTTGATTTGTTGAACGGTCTCACTCATGCTTTGTTGTTCAGTTACTCTTCTCTGCTCCGACTTTGCTGGTGCCGTTGTAAGTTTAGCTATTTGATCCGACATAGCAGCAATCTAAACACCGTCAAATGCCTCGGCTTGACGTGACGATCCAATACCTTCTAAGCCCGACTGAAGTCGTCTAACATCGTTTCGAGAGCCTAGACCATAGCATCTACCCTTGTGTGTCCCCCCTACCACTTTTTCTTTCCAAATCTAGGTGGATAGTTCATGTGTCAATTGGACCGAACTATCTAGATTCTCAGCGACGTACTGATGAAAGTCATTCTGTATATTAAATATAAAAATTGACATCAATATATATACATATCATAAATATATTCACTATTAATATATATTATTCATATTAAATAACTTACAAAAGTTCGTTCGGCCCTTTCCTCCACCCACACATCCGGATCCGACTCATTTTCTTTCTTTCTAACATAAGTCTTCTTGAAAACCTCTGGTTTAATGGGAGTGTGTCCCAATTCTTTTTACTATAAATAAAAACTGAAATTTATAACGATATATATGAATCAACTAATTATTTATTTAAAAGTTTGGATTAGAACCTACCATCTCTCGTGCAATTGTTCCAACCGTCTTCGCACCTCCGGTGTGCAATGAGCCACCTTTAAGACTGCCTCTAGCCATTTTGGCTTGATCTGATATTGCCTTAAACTTGTCTGTGTTCCAATACCGACCCAATTCATCAAAAACATGAGGCAACATCCAATCGGGACCTTCACCACTATCCCAAACTTTCTTTAGCCAGCTAGACAGTCTGGTGGATGCCTTCCTCTCAAATGTGGTCTCAATGACCAAATTGTACCTCGACTCCCAAGTAAACATAGTCTGAAAAAAAATTGAATAACGTTAATTAAATCGATAGTAAAAATAAGTAAAGTATACTAAACTTAACTAAAAAATATATACCTTAAAGTTATTAAACATCGCCTGGCGTATACTGTTTGGAATCTCGGTCCAAGAGTGATAAGCCTGTGCATAGAGTCTTCTAACACATTCTTTTAAAGCCCGGGCTGCATCCTTTGCAGGATACCACATGCAAAACACATAATAAATATGTTAGTTCATGAATAATTTATTAAAGTACAAGAAATAAATAAAATAAACTAACAAATAGATAACAAAACAAACTAACAAATAGATAACAAAACAAACTTACGATGATCCATCCGACTCAATCATGACTCTACCAAGTCTATCCTTCTGGCCAAGAGCTAGAGCAGACATCGTATCATGTGGTGTAGTTGTAGACGAGGGTGATACATCAAGATGCAGAACACACTGAGTCAGTGTAGGCGTATCGGCCATAGCATCTGACTGCTCGCTACTAGAATCTCCAAGCCTCATGGAAATAACTGAGGAGATGTACCTGTGGGAGATGGAGTACCTGCTGATAAGGGGCGTGCTCGACGAATAGCCTGTAAAGTTAGGTCCTCGTAGCGTCGTGAAGGCAATGCCTGTGAAGTAGATAAAGCACCGACTGGTCGACGGTAATTAGGATAATATTGTCGAGGATCCGCTGTACCAAACGGAACAACAAATAAATGAGTATCATGGCTGATGTACTCTGGCGCAGAAGAAATAGATGCTGCAATATCCTCAGGATCTATCGGTCTCCTAGACTTCTTCTTCTTAGCCTGTTTAGTCTGGCTAACTCCAAGATGCTCGCGATGTCTATCACCATCACTGCCTGATGACATATGTATGCAAATTTATATGTATAATATATATAAAAATCATAAATTAAATAAAATTAGCAAAATACACTTACATATATACTAGCTAGCTTTCATTCTACACTATTCCTCCTCGCTTGTTTCAATTCCATCATTCTCCCATTCTTCCTCCTCAGTTGTTTCATTTTCATTATCGTCCCATTCTTCATCATCAAATGATTCAATTTCCTTATTCTCAGATATTTCTTCCTCAACAATTAGTATCTCATCATCAGTACTTCTTCTAATATGTGTTGAGGATGTTGTAGTGTGGTTTCCAATTCAACATCAACTTGTTGTTGAACAATTGCAACATCATTTTGATACGCCACATCTAAGACATTGTCAATTTCAATTCTTCCCAAAGGTTTACTTTTTATAACAACCCACCAATCAGCTTTGTCTCTACGCAATAGATATAAAGCGTAATACACTTGTTTAGCATTTTGTGCAATAATAAAAGGATCATAACTTCTGTATTTCCTGGTGTGCTTAACTTCAATTATATTATGTTGATGGTCCACCTTTGTGCCTCTATGTGATGGGTCAAACCACTCACACCAAAACAATACAATCTTCTTCTTAGGCCAACCTGAAACCTCACTTCAATAATCTCTTGAATGACACCATAATATTCAATAGTTTGACCAGTACCATCAACATCACCTTGTATGTAGACACCGCTATTATTTATTTTCTTGTTCCTAGAAACTTCTTTAGTTTGAAACTTAAAATCATTGACACAATACTTATTCATTGTCAGTACTTGAGATTCGGGTCCAAGTGCTAATTGCAAATGTTAGACACTTGAGTATTTATCGTAAACCTACGTGATTGTTATTTGAAGTAATATAATTTAGTATAACATGAATATATTATAAAATACTTAGTGATTGTACACTTACATAGTTCCTTAGCCATTTGGAAAATTCTATATAGATGGCTTCATTACCCCATGTGTTTACGAACAAAATGATCATTTTACATTCAAGTATTTCGTTAGTTAATGATCACTTATTAGTATATAATTCAATAACATATTTTTAACACTTACTTGACATATGATTGAATCTCTGGACAATTAAGCAAAATATGTGTCACAGCTGATTACATTTCCATGTCAGTGAAGCCTCGCTTTCCACGCTTTTTAGATCCTCGACCATTTTGATTAAAATTAATATCGGTGGAAATAAAGGATCAATATCACCTTCATCATTGCGATTGGGCCTGTTTCTCCTACATGACACATCATTACCAAAGTAATAAGAATAAAAACCACCAATTTCTCTCCCACTATGACCTTGAACAAATGATCCTTCGATCCTTCCCCGTTGCTTAATCGTTTGCTTCGAACTACCAATTTTTATGCATATATATATATATATATGTATATATATGTTAATATAAAAAGACTTGGCGAATATATATAACTTTGTGAATATTTCAAATGGATACCTCTCAAATGGATACATCCATCTTGTTTTCCATCACATGAAAGAAACCACATGGAAATATCTTCTCCAACTTAGTAGTAGTAACAAGAATAATTTCCTCCATCCTGTCTAAACTACTCTCGAATAACTTTCCAGAACACAAATCTTTAAAAAAAGACTTATCTCTGTGATTGGTTTCCATATCCTTTCGGGTAGATGGCTAAAAGCGATAGGAATTAAAGTTTCCATGAACACATGACAATCATGACTTTTCATACCTATCAATTTTCCTTCATTCATAGCTGCCCACTTTCCTAAATTCGAAGCATAGCCCTTTG
>NW_006239623.1:68834-69421 GCF_000226075.1 Solanum tuberosum | reverse complement strand
CCATTCTTTAAAGTGAATGCCTTACTATTTTCCATGCAATACGGACATGCTAGCTTTCCAGCTGTCATCCAACCAGATAACATCCCATATGCAGGAAAGTCATTAATAGTTCACATTAAAGAAGCACACATAACGAAATTCTGCTTAGTTGATATATCATAAGTCAAAACACCTTCAAACCACAATTGTTTGAGCTCATCTATCAATGGTTGTAGATAGATATCAATCAAACTTTTTGGATTACGGGAACCTGGAATAACACAACTTAGAAAGATGTAGGGACTGGTCATGCACATTTCAAGAGGAAGATTATACGGAGTAAGAAATACCGGCCAGCATGAAGAAGACGAAGCATTATTAGAGAATGGTGTGAATCCATCTGAACACAAGCCCAATCTAACATTTCTTGGTTCACTAGCAAAATCAGGATATACATTATCAAAATGCTTCCATGCTTCATCATCAGATGGATGAGACAAGACACCCAACGGCCTTCTATATTCACGATGTATCTCATATGTGGGCAGACCTCATCGATGCATACAACCTCTTTAACCTAGGAATGAGAGGTAGATAATGCATCACCT
>NW_006239623.1:67840-68306 GCF_000226075.1 Solanum tuberosum | reverse complement strand
GAGCACTGGCTGCGGACGACGACCGCCGACGGCGACGGGAAGGGCGGCGACGACGACGGGAGGATCGGTATATATATATAGAGAGAAGGGAGGCAATAAGAGTGGAGAGAAAGGAAAATAAGAAAATGGCAATATGTCTTTTAGATATTTAATAAAAAGCGATAGACAGCGTCTCTAAGTCCGTCGCTTTTTTAAAATATAGTTGACCAACATTTTGACCAAAAAGCGACGGACTAAGAGACACTGTCCGTCGGTTTTTAAAAATAGTTGACCAGATATTTTGACCAAAAAGCGACGGACTAAGAGATGCTGTCCGTCGCTTTTTGTAAAATAATTTAAAAAATAATTATTTTTATTAAAAAGCGACGGACAATGTGACAAAAGGCGTCGCTTTTTGGAGCGACGCCGTCCGTCGCTTTTTGGAGCGACGCCGTCCGTCGCTTTTTTGTCCGTCGTTTTTAAGCTG
>NW_006239623.1:62925-67676 GCF_000226075.1 Solanum tuberosum | reverse complement strand
CGTCGCTTTTTGGAGCGACGCCGTCCGTCGCTTTTCTGTCCGTCGTTTTTAAGCTGATTTTTAGTAGTGCGCCAATATACTTATAGATACGAAATCTATCTGAACACTCATATTTCCTCGCCCGCAACATCCATGCACAGTTGCGAGATACACATTTCACTTTTAAGTATTTAGTACAACTCTTCACAGTAAGCAAAATCAAAAGACTTTTTTTCCGCCGCTTCGGCTAATAACAATTGCAACTCATTCTTGTTACTGAAAGTTTGGTTTATAAATAAATTAGTTCCATCGGAGAAGGAATGGTTGGATTGTGATCCCAATTCCTTTTGTCCCTGTATTTCTTCATAACATTCGGGTTCGGGATCTTCCGCATCTACTGGCTGATTTTCCACATTAGTTGGATCATCATGTATATTCATTGAATGATCACCCAAACTCTCATTTGAATTATCACCCAAGCTCTCCTTTGAATGATCACCCAATCTTTTATTTCCAATCGAATCATTGTCGTCGTTAAATGAATTCGTTAGTTTAATTGGAGGCCTTGCATTGACGTTTATCCTCAATGTAGGCCTAGAGCCATCAATACCAATATCTAACATGTCCAAGCTCACGTGCCTATCATTTTTTATGAATGTGGGATGCATTTTTGTCACACCCCTAGCCTACACCCTGGGCAAGACTGGCACTCGAAGACCATTGCTGGCCTCAAGCAAACCCTTGGCCTAGATTACTAACTCAGCGGAAGACTTAACTCATCACTTACACATTTATGAAGTAACTAGAATGTTCTAAAAGAACATTCAATGGCCATTAAGGCAAACTCAAGTCTTTAACATAGGAAATGAAAAGTAAAGACAACTGAATTAACTAACTGACTGTCCATCTGTCTATGAAGCCTCTAAACAACTGAGATGGATGTCGGGACAGGCCCACGACATCCTAATGAACTAATACTAAAACTGAAAGCAATGAAAAGGAGTCCTCTGGAAAGCAAAAAGGCTCACCAATAGACTTTGAATTGCTCACTGGATCAACGATGCGCCAGATGTCGATCCTAGTTACCTCTGTCTGCATCATAATAAGATGCAGGCCAACTGACATCAGTACATTGAATGTACGAGTATGCGAGTTGGAATGCTAAAACAACATAGGCTTGAAAAGGAATCTGAAAGAAACACTTACCTTGGCTCTTCTTAACTCATGAATACATAACTGAACTCATTTCAATATAAAGCAGTTTAAAACAAGTGCAATATAAAGAAAAGTTGTTTAATAACATTATGTCAACTCTGTGTGTATACAAGGACACAACATAACTCTGAAATGTATGTAAAAATACAATAAACTGATGTATATAAAAATACAATAACTTCTGTGGGAGTTTCTCTAACCGACAACCATCACATAAGAGCTATAGTGATGATACATCGATCTACCTAACGCTGCCAACGCATCTTATACCCGGCCAAAGGTATAGGACCTGAACTACTAAGTGGATCCACTAGTTTATTGTGAAAAGGGTTCATCTTAAAAGTCTGACCCTTTTCTACCCATGGTGGCTACATGATTTTATGGAGACGTGAGTTATCTGAACTCATGCTCGCCCCCAATTCGGTGCTCAATACTACTCCCAAAATATACTAGCTCGTATGTTTTTAAAGAAAACAAACTTCTTCTGTGATTTGAGATTAGTGCTAAAAAACTTAGCTTCTCTTAAAAGCCTTGGTTGTCACCCCCTAATCAAAAGACTTATCTTCATTTTCGTAAGGGAGACATCGACACAACATTGTAGTAATATTATTATATTGAATAAGAATTGTAGTAGGGTATGGGGTGCTAAAAAGACATTTCTGACTTGAAGCTCTGACCTCAGCTCAAAGGTTATTTTGGAAATCTCAGTTTCCCTTCTTGCTTCATTTAGAAAGCTATTACTCTTTTAAACCCTTTGGGAATACATAGTCCCCCTGTACTTTTGAAGAAATGGACTTCAAACTTTACTCTTTACTTCTTACTCAACTTGAACTTTAAGTCTTAAAACAAAGTTTAAAAGCATTTGCAAAAGACTTCTTGTAAAGACTCTAAAAACTTCCTAGACTTGGCTCTTCACTTTCCTTGAATTTGAATTTATGGATTCAAGGTTATGATTCATGTTATGGATGATTTCTAGGTGTTTAGAAGTCATTTAGAGTAGTTAGAATTAATGGAAAGTGTTAGGACACTTTAGAATAACTTAAATAGGCTAAACGACGAAAAATTGGTAAAAAATGTCGATGCGGGTGTGTCCCTGGCATGCCGCGCCAGGTCCCAGCTTACTGGGCTTGTTTTGGGCGCACTGCAAGCGCGCCGCCCCAGCCTCCCGGCGCTATGGGGTGCGACGCGCTTGGCCCTTCCCAGGTGCATCTGACAAGTTTTTCAATTCGTTTTCTGATCCTAGATCGTTTCAATCTGATTCTTTTTCCCAAATTCACCTTAGATTCATGTACCCAAATCATATACACAAAATCTAACCCAAACAACTCAAGGAAACAACACTTAATCATCAAGAAACTCTTTAATCCCAACTCATATTCAAGAACGAAATCAATTCAAGAACAACGATCAAGAACATCAATTTCTCAATCTTTTTAGGACGAAATTACGCTGAATTAAACATGTTTGGCGCGTGGGTGAACTAACCCAACGCTATGTGATCTCACATACCTTGTAGGGATCACCCCCGACGAATTCCACAAGCCAAACTTCGACGATCTTGAACGTTCTTGTTTCTTGTTCTCCTTTCTCCTTAGCCCTAGCGTGAAATCCCAAATTCTAAAATTGACTAAAATTTGATTTGACCCATATTAAACTCCTAAAAATGGATTAAAATAATAAGGCAATGAAAAGACTAAAATACCCCTTAAAATTCCGGATTAGACATTTCCTTTATCTAACAGCCCAACTTCCAAAAGGCATAACTCACTGATACGAACTCGGAATCACGCAAACTTGGCAGTGTTAGAAAGATCATTCCAAGAGATTTCCAACCATATCTAGAATCACACCTAACTCGTCCTGAGCTAGGAATTATGGCCGTTTGAAGTTGACCAAAAACTCACTTTAACTTACTTAAAAATTCCAGATTTCCTCATTCTTTCCAAAAGTAACCATTTCCAGATTTTAAACTTCTTTCTAGTTCTTTCTAGTTGCGAGGTATTACAATTTTTTCCCTCCCATTCATTTGATAGCTAATAACCAAGTCATTTGGCTCGCAAGTTAACTTACCGGCCTCAATTACGCTTACAATCATATCGTCATATGAACCATTGCGACGCAATGCAATGGGCACTGTCGTCTTACTAAAAGATTTTCAATTCCATCTTTTGGGAGTCTCCTCTCATACTCCCATATAATCACCACCAGCAACAACAAATTCAACTACTGCCATTATAGACTACAAAGATAGATACTAGATTACAATATCAGTCGTTAACGATCGATGAAGTATGACATTCGTACAAAAACGCTACTGAATGAGATCGTGGTTCAAAATGTAGCTCCTGCAATGGCGAAACAAATTTTTAATGCTTTTAAAACTACTAAAATGTATCTATAATGAGTTATCAAGTGTTTATTATGGAAGATTTCTCAAAATTTCTAAAATGTCGGGAAAATCATTTTGAAGCTTGGTTTTTGAAAGAAAATGGAGTAAACATGAATATGGAGTAGGAGATCATGATGATTTTACCTTGAAAATGGATATTTTGGCCGAAAAACTCGCCGGAATAGTCACTTTCGACAGCAGAAAAAATGAGCTTCTCTTCTTTCCCGTTTGGCTTTTTTCTTTTTTTTTAAATATAATTTTTAACAAATGCAAATAGATATATATTATTCCAAATTAGTTGGAAAAGAAGGGGGGACCAAAGTGGAGATATGAAAACTTAGTGAGGTCTGCCAATTAGGGCATGTGGATGATGTCATTAAGTATACCACAAATTATTCAAGACTTTTGTCTTAATGTTCAATTAAGTTTGGAGAGTGGCTATTTTGCCAACTCTCCCAAGTAAGTTGGCATTGGAACTAAAATATCAACAAGTAAAAATTTCAAGAAAGGAATATGTTATTTGATTAAAATAAGAAAGTTATAGTAGTAAAGTGGTTTTCCCATTATGAATAAACGTTCAGAATTGCTGATTGGACTTTTTGGAGTTATTTGATTATTCATTTATATGACTTTGATAGAAGTAGGTTAAGAAATATATTAGTTTCCTCATATGTTTTGTAATAACCCTTTTTTTAATGAAGGGTTAATTGGCAATTTAATCAATAATAATAATAATAATTAAGAGAAGTGGGCCAAGTCCATTCTCTTTATCTGTTTTATCACGTTTAAGTGATTAAAGGAGTAGAGAACTAGGGCAGTTCAGGAAAGAAATAAGCAGTGGTGTTTATTCAATTTCCATCGTGGCTTGGAGACTTGAGAGTTAAACGCATTAGTTATAAATTAATTGAAACTTTGTTGAAGCTGGTAATAGATACATGCTTAACGATATTCCTCATGACTGCTACTTAAAACTTGAATAACTATTTATAATGATTATCTTAACCCTTGGGGGCACATGATTGAGCAATGACTAAAGTGGGTTAGTATAATTAGAAGTGAAACCTAGGAGAAAGAGAAAACATTCATTCTATACTATGACAAATTTTATTTAATGATTAGATAATCATGATGGGGTGGGAGTGGAGGGGGGGGGGGGGGTTGTGTTAAG
>NW_006239623.1:50216-62794 GCF_000226075.1 Solanum tuberosum | reverse complement strand
CATATGATTAAAGTAATGTGAGGATAATCATCATGAATGGAGTAACCATTAGACAATTATGAGTCTAAAATATTTTAAGGAATTTGGAATTTAAGTCATTCTTGGCTATGAATTGGTGTAGCCATAATAGTTGCTGGGAAATTTCCCTTTCATCTAAAATTATTCTATGTATTGTTTGTCTTTCTGGGAATGCATTGTTAATCTATTGGACAGTTAATTCACTCATTGTGCTGTGAAGTTCATTGTTATTGTCAATTCATGGTTTAAAGTATGAAATATTAAGGTTTAGCTCTAAGCTTAAAAGTTAGGAATTACTCTATTGTAACTTGACTCCGACTAGCATAATTGATATCGTTAATCAATATTTTGCTTAGATTGAGGCAAGTGAGTTTTGTCGTGGTTGGTGTTCTACGCGTGCAAGGTCGTGGAACTTATCAATAGTGGGGTAAGTGGGACTTTAAGCTTTAGTGATTGCTTTTCAAACCTGCTTTGTAAATATATTTTATCTGCCTGGTCCAATATGTGTTGGACAAGCATGTGCTTGGGAGAATCAATGGTCTTTGACTAACTGCAAATATGTATATTGCGAAGAATACTGAATATTCTTTTATAAGTTATGCATTGTTTTATGTTGGATTTTCTTCATTTTCGTGATACAATTATTAGGGGCATACCGTAATATGTTAGGGGCATACATGTGCTGCCGTAATATGTTAGGGATCTTGTACATGCTATCGTAGTATATTTTGGGGGTATTATATATGATGTCGTGGACTTTTCGAGGTGCTAGGACGATCTGTTTCACAACGACAAGCTTTGAGTGTGGAATGAGTTGAGAGACATTTAGTGTCCTTTTTGACATTTGTTTGGACATATTGATCATTAACTTATGAAATATATTGTTGTGCATATCATTATGTGTTTATTGTGTAGATGTATTTTTTAACACTTGTTTCAGGGGTATTAAAGTTGTGGGTCGAGGATCTTACTGAATTATATTTATATGTAACTCACTCCTTACTTACATGTTTATGCAAATACTATTGCAGAGGGTGAGACTAGTGGCTGACGAGTTCATTCGTATGGATTCTGTTGCTGAGGTGAGCCTTCACATTGTTCGTGGAGGCTACCATTTCAGCTTTATCTATCTATAGTATATAACTTCTTATCTTGGGATTTGTATGCCCGACATTTGAACTCATGTAACTCCAATAAATGCTTCATGATTTTACCGTGGGATTTGGGCTAAATATATATTATTAATTAAGTGACAATTTCTTTTCATAAATCGATAAATGATTTTGGTTGGATAATAAAAAAAAAATTAATGAATATTGATGAGCTTTTGAGTTGCACATATTTTATCTCAATATTTAGATAATTTGGATAAGTATATGAATATTTAGTTATCCTGACATGTGGTGTACTTAGTGATTGCTAGTCAGTAGTCACATCTAGGGGTATTTTGGAATGTGACATGTTTAACTTAATCCGGTTATAATTTGTTATGGAAAAATATAAATTAGACATGAAGATGACCTTTTTAACTTCAATCTCACAAGTAGATTGCATCATATAAACTAACTGGAGATTTATCTGCCATTTATTTATCTGTGCTTTCATGTGCAAAATTGTGTTGTACCACTTGCCTTTTTTACCCAACAGTATTAGGGGATTGTCGTAGTACTAGTTTTCCTAAAATAGAGAGTTTAGACTTCGAAATTTGTCAATCAATATTGGTTAGAGGCGAATCAAAGATTTGAAGACGATGGGTGAACCATCAAAGGCTAATGCACGCTATTTAACGCATGTTGTGCAATACTGCTTTGGGCCTTAATTGAATGACTTTGAGTGCAATGTTTGCTTTGTGTACTTTGCGGTTTGCACCATGAGGTCACGTGTTCAAAACCATCCAACCGCCCTTACCCTTGTTTCTTTTAAGCTTTTGTAAGCTAAATCCAGGGAAAAAATGTATAACTTACAGAAATTCCATACATTTAGGGGTTATCTCGAAAGTTTCTCCAATTATAAAAAACTCAAAATTTTCATTGCTCTCGGATACATTCTTTGGTTGTTTGATACATTACTTAATATATAATGGGAGGGATGTTTCTGAGAGGGGATGTGAATGTATTTGAGGGGAACAAGAATGTATCCGAGAGGGGATAAGAATGTTTCCGTAAGAAGATTTTTGTAATTTTCTTAAATGATAGGAAATTTTAGAGATTATGATATCTTAAATTGTGTATTTATGTAAATTTTCAAAAAAAAAAGTAAACAGAGGAAGGTAGTAGATGACAGGATTCAAACCCAGTTCACCAAGAGATGGAATGTAGCAATTTCAACCATTTCACCAAACTCACCTTGATGTCTTAGTATGCCTTAGAATATATATTAATATCTCAAGGTATATAGTAATATACATATATAATTTTTTTGAAGTTAACTAGTTTAATATCTCAAGGTATATAGCAACATACATATATAATTTTTTTGAAGTTAACTAGTGCATGTACACCCATACCCACACCCTTCTATATAGGTCTGCCTCAGTTCCCAAAGGTGCATGAGTTGAAATGAACTAGATAAAATATGAGTTAAAACGTGATTTTCTTACGTAAATGTACTGCTGGAAAAAAAAGAACAAAAATGACTGCATGTATATGTAATGTATGTATAATTAGTATATAACATGTATATATGATGTATAACTATGCATATATATACATTGAAAAAAATCATCTTCCTCAACGAGTTGATTTTTTTTTTCAATCCCTACCAACTCAAACCTCATCTAAACAGTCTTAAATTTTAGATATGAGTTTCTCTCAATGTTTCAAGTCGTTTGGATACTATTGACTCTAAACGATTCACGTTTGCAGCAAGTCGAATTTCAAAATTTGAGCTTTGAAACTCTTTAATGCTAGATTTCAATGGACATCAACTTAAATCTTCCTCTAAATAAATCAAATTTTTAGATATGAGCTTCTCTCAATGTTTTGATTCTTTTGAAACGGTTCACATTTACAACATGTCAAATTTTAAAAATTGTTGACGTTTTCGTCCTCTGTTTTCTTCAATGGAGGACGACAACAAAATTGAAATTTGGAAATCTAAATTGAAATTATGCTCTAAATTTCAAGGGGTAAAGGGAAGTTGAATCAAAGTTCGACAAATATAATTACCCCAAAAATGAAAAAAATACAGAGCATAGTTAAATCGAAAAATGTTGAACCAAAATGTACTTCACTTACAAGAATAGTGGTTAAATGATCATTTTGAGTAATAAGTAATAATTGAGTTATTTTGAATACGAATTTTGACCAAATTGACATTTTGTGTAATTTTCCTTTAGAACATTGGGTTAAAGTTGATTGGTCTAATTCTTACTAAGTTTTGATTTTTGTTTCTTATACTTTGTTTAATTACCTAATAAAGTTTATTACAACTTTATATAATAACAGTTTAAATATAAAAATATTTTAAAATTTTTTTGAGATTTTTTATGGACAAATTTGGGCTACATATGTGTTCAACTTTTAGATGGATTGAATTGGGCAGTCAAAATGAGATTTTTATAAGGAAAATTTAATCAAAAATGATCATTTAGTTATTATAAGTTATAACTATAACCCAAAATTATTTCTTTGGCACTCTAATTTGCCTTACAAATCATTTCGACAATTCGGCATTTTTTCATCTTCATAATTTTCTCGTTTCAAGTAACTTAACAGTTAATTCTATAACTATAGTGTAAAGTTTGTGCTTATATTTTTCGTCACTATAGAGTTTCAAGGAAATATTACCTAACATATTCTTTTTTATCATATTATCTAAAATTCTCTATCATTTGAAAGAATTATAAGAATTTCTACTCTTTCCAATTTTCGGATATATCAGTTTACGCGATGTATTGGTCAGATGCATCACTTTACATGACGTACAGGATGTATCGGGACGTTGGTGATGTATCGGAAATCGAGACGCGATATATCGGGATGTATCCGAAACCGGGATGCAATGTATCGGGATGTATACGGATTCCACCAAATTTAAGAGATTTTTGTAATTTGAAAAAGAGTAGGGATAAGATGTAATTAGTTCTTACCATTATGAGATTTGTGTAAAATTTTCGAGTTTCAAACCTCAAACTTAAAATTTGACTTGTGACAAATGTGAATCGTTTTGAGTGAATAATATATGGAAAAAAAAGATCGAGAGGATCTCATCTTTAAATTTTGGGATTGTTTTGTTTAGAGGAGATTTGAGTTGGACGATGACCATTAAAATCCTCTATTAAAGAGCTTCGGAGCTCAAATTTTAAAATTTGACCTATCTCAAACATGGATTGTTTTTTAGTGAATAGTATTTTAAAGATTTGAAATATCGAGAGGAACTCATATATAAAACTGGGAATGTTTAGAGGAGATTTGAACTAGCCGGGATTGAATTTAAATATCAACTCATTGAAGAAAATATACATCTTTCTTGCATAATTATACATCATCTATACATGGGTACACACTATTTATACAATTTCAATACATTATATATACATATTGGTACATTACATATACATATGACCACTTTGTTGAAAATATTGTTTGTTGTTTGTATCGCTAATTCTAAGCTATTTTATATGTAGATGAAAACTTATATTTGATGCAAATGAAATTAGTTTATTGTATATCTATGATATTTTTTATTTTTTATATTGTATAGCCGTCCATCAAAATAATAATCAATGAATATATATTTTTATATATTAAAATTAATATACATATTTTATACATAATATACATATATTAGCAAATTTAATTATTTCTAGTTGTTTGATGATCAAATGTGTAACCTTCCTTAAATATATGGGGATTAGGTGGACCGTATTTGTACAAGTTAAGTTTTACCACCTGTCACACCCCTTTTCCGATCGGCGGAAGGGTTTGTCCAATTTAAGTGACGGTATTGATTTAGGGATTATTTTTATTCTTTCAGAGTCGTCACTTGGAATTGAGTTATGGTGTTCCAAGTCACCTTTTTTAAATCCCTAATCAAAAGGAAATGACTCTTTAATTTGGTCTGCGAACCAGAAATTCGGGTAAGGAATTCTATTGACCGAGGGGAAGGTATTAGGCATCCCTCGAGTCCCGTGGTTCTAGCACGATCACTTTTATTGACTTATATTTATTTTAAAATTACATTTGGATATATTTTTACAGGCCATGATTTGCTTCCATTTCTTATTTGTTGAACTTTTTATTTGGTCTTGACCTAAATGTGTAACCGCATTCTTGATCTTGACATTTAGAGACATAATTGTCTTCTTCGCATAATTGTCTATAAGTCTTACTTTAAATTAATAAAAGTTATTTATATTTTTGAACAAGGTGTGTCACCGCATCCTTGAGTTTCTTTTACTGTCTCAAAAAAGATGTGTAACCACATTCTTAATTGAAATAAATATTCTTTTTAATGTGTCTAGAATTTTTTCTAATCATTATAAAACTACTATTTTCCTTTATACATAAAACTAAGTAAAGTAAAATAAATCTAAATGTTGAGGATACAATATATAATTCTGGCATCATTTCTATATCATTTTATTTTATATTTTATATTTTTATTACTCTTAAAATTAACGTCAAAATTAAGCATACATTTTTTAATCAAATAAAACAATAATGAATTTTTAAAAAATAAATCTTATTTTTTGTTTGATAAAATTAAAATAATAATTTATTTATTTAGCCTAACTATACATACTTTATTATTATTATCTAAATTAAGACTACAATAACATCATGACCCGTTCATTTTTAAGAGGTCACAACTAGCGAATAGAAATAAATAAAATAAAAATAATCATTGTTAAAGCTACCTTCATTCATTAAACAGAGATATAAAGTTAACAAATTGTTCACATCAATCAAATTATGAATTAAAAAAATAGGAAAACTTGTCATAAAATTACATCAAATTCCATAAATAAATTAAAAAGATAAGGTAAAGTTGAATATCGCAATATCTTGACCGAAGCTCGATTAGAACGCCCACAAAGCTTTTGTAGATTGTATGTGGTGATATATATATGTATTGTGTTTATACGAAAATAATAATGAGAAAGGAAGAAAAGATGTAAATGCGTTGGTAAATTTTTGAAAGAAAAATAAAATACAATGGGAGTATATTATTTGTTTCTCGTGTGTTGTTATTTCTGATTTTTTCTTTCTTTCTTCCAAGTGCTCGTATGTTTTCTGGGAAGTGTGTAGTGTTAATTTTTGGATTTTTTTTCCTTTTTTTTTTCTTCTTTTGGTGTTGTGCGTCTGTGGTGTCGTGTGTATTGTAGTCTTTTTTCTTGGCAGATGTGTAGTATATGTTAATATAGTAGTGTGTGGGTTCTTTTGGTGTTGTGTCGTGTGTAGTGTGAGGGAGTGTGGTGTGTTGTGTGCAGATGGTGGGGTTGTGAGTGGAGTGGGGTAGTAGTATAAGGGGTTAATGGGGTAGTGTAGGTTAGTTTTAAGTTTTTTTTATTTTTATTTTTTTAATAATAATATAATATAATATAATTTAATTATTTTTTAAACTAACAAAAATTGAATAGTTAATAATAAATTATAATTAAGAAATACTGGCTTATTTATTAAACTAAAATTAAAACAAAACATATATATTTTTTGTTATTTTCAAATCTTTTACAATAAACTTACTAAAATAAGATAAAATAAGAATATCTAATTTATATATAAAAGCAATATTTATGTACTAAAAATGGTGTAATATCTTAAGTTTGATCAAAAATTACGTTTCTACACCACCCCTTATTATTTATCAGAATTGACACAAAAACAAGAAAATAATCGAAAACGAAAAAAGAAGGAAGGCCATGCATATTTTAATTAAATGAGGTGAGAGCCATGTCCAAGCTAAAAGAAAAAATTGACAGAAATAATAAAATAAAATTCTAGAAAGAAGTATTGAAATTTTTTTTCTAGTGTACGATTAGTGAATGAAAAATATATTTTTTTTAAAATATCTTTTTTTATAGGTAGAAAATACTTTTCTGAAAAAATAGTTTCTAACCTAAAACCCAATCTCGATAATTGATGCGACATCCAACCCCAACATCGACCCAACACCAGATTCTGACCTGAAACCTACCCCGCCCCGAAATTCGACCATGACCCGAAATCGTCACCTACCCGAAATCAACCCCGCCCTGACCCGAGACCCGACCCCAACCTTGACTCGAGACCTGATCCCGACCCAAAACCCAAGACCCGATCTTGACTCGAGACCCGACCCCGACCCTGAACCAGGATCAGACCTCAATCTTGACCTGACCCCAACCCAAGACCTAATCCCGACCTCAAACCCAACCCGAGACTCGACCCCCACCTCGACTTGAGACCTGACTCCGACCCCAATCTCGAACTTTGATCCGACCTTGACATCAGCACTCGACTTTTGATTTCCGAACCTTGACTGACATTGACACTTGAATCAAGATGCGATTTCGAATCGGGACCTGACCCTCGATCACCTAGGACCCAACTTTCGAAACGGGACCGTCTTCGACATTAGACCCTAACATCTGACCCCGACACCTAACTCAAAAATTTATCCCAACACGTGATTCCAGATCTGCCCTGCTCAATCCAAACTCAGGAGTTGGGTCTCAAATCGAGGTCAAGAGTCGGATCTCGAATTGAGAATCAGGAGTTGGGTATAAGATTAGTATTGAGAATCGACACTCTAGACTTAAGTTAATTAGGATGGAAAAATTGAGGTGTGAGGTTCAAATAATTTTGGAAAATGTTTTCCTTACTTTTTTAAGGGAAGTCATTTTCATTTTCAAAAACATTTCTGCCAACCAAAGATGAGAAAATTGGAAAACATTTTCTTTCATACCAAACACACCCTTAGTCTCTTCTTGTTTTCCATCGGCTTCAATTGTCACCACCTTCACTTTAAAATAAATAAATTAGGAGTGTGTTTGGACATATAATATGAAATTAAAATTTTATTTAGAGATGTAATTAAAAAAAAATTAAATTGTGTTTTCTTCATAAATATATAAACCCCACAAATTGCGAAAAATATCAAAAAAAAAATCTCAATACTTACATAACTCTTATCAAATGAACAAATTATAGTTCATAAACAAGATATCAGAGTATCTTAACACGCCACATTGATAAATCACATATCTCTATGTTTTTTTTATAAATAAATATTTACAATTACAAACTTTCAAATACACAAAATTTTATTTCAAAAAATCACTTTTCAACAATATTAGTAACTAGCTATTTCTTTAATATAATCCTTTTACGTGGTACGAATGATCAGCATAAGTCTTCGATTGATCCTATTATACTTTAAATCTTGATAACAACTCTATCCATACTCGTTTTTTTGCACATACGCGTTATGTTCAATTTCAAAGCACCTGATTCTGCCAAACTCAGGATCCTATATATTATTGAATCTGGGAATATTAACTTTACGTAGTGTAGAATTCTAATTTCATCAAAAGCTCTCTTTATCTTTATTTAAAATAATATTTTGGCCTCTCCCATTCTAGGTCCACTCACCCAATTTTTTAAAAAAAAATCAAAAAAATTAGGAGTATCACATGGGAAGAGATAGAGAAAGTGAAGAGGTAGGTAGGTAGGTAAGGATGTTTTAGGACAGCCACACGAGTCTTGTTGTGCATACCTAATTAAGCACATGATATCCACAACCATATGAGTTGGCTCGTACCTTATTATTTGCCTACCCTCACTTCTCTTTCACGATTCATGTCTCCTCTCCTCTCCAATAATAACTATAATAATAATAATAATAATAAAAATAGGAAGAGAGGCGAGTGAGATTCGTGTGTATCCCAGATACATGTGAATCATATGATCGGATACATATAATACATGTAGCTGGTGCGATTCGCATATATCTGGAATACCAAATAGATAGATGTGAGAGTGGCGAGTGGGGTGGGAGAGATCGAGATGAGGGAGGCAGTCGAGAATTGTTATGTATCTCAGATACATGTGAATCCACTTGAATGCAATGTAACTAGAACAAATTATATGTATTTTTGACCCCATTTATTTGAGATACATGTATATGGATGTATCTGGAGGTACCAAAATATGATAGGATATGTAATATTGCAAAATAGAATGTATCTAAATAATTAACTCTTAAATTAGTAGAATTTATGTAAATAAAAAAAATATCAATACAATTCGTTTATATTATACTAGAGAGAGTCATAGAATTATTCTTTCAAAACTCATAGCTTTAAAACATTTTCTACTGCTTATTGAATTTTAACATATAAATTTATATGTCATGTCGAAAGTACTGATTTCAGATGAGCTAAGACCCCTTTCCTTAACCAATGATGCATGTAAGTTCATCCACCCTCTTGCCTCGATATTTATGAACAAATAAATGTTATTTACTCATTTTCAACACTCTTCTTTTGTATCCCCCATTAGTGAGGAAAGGGAAAGATCGATTTGAGGGAGCACCAACTTACTTTACTCTCTATAAATGTACCTAACACAACTTACTTTGGTGGAAGGTGGGGTGAGGGAGTTAAAGAAAGGACACAAGAAATTAATGCTTGGATGTTAGATAGGATCAAACTAACAGAGAAAGAACCAATTAAATTTGAATTTTAAAATAAATATTTTATTTTAAACTTAATTCCATATCATTGAAATGTAGCCACTTTTTAGTAGCAAGTAGCTAGTAATAATTTCATGAAAGTCAATCATATTTTATATGGTATACTTATAATTAGAGGTAGTAAGTGTGGTAATAAAATTCATGTGTATTGCAACCCTCCGCTCGCTCTTACTGGTTCATTTTTGATTTTACATGCATTTTTCTTAATAGATAATAATTAATACGAGTATTTTACTACAATACTTATGTTAATTAATGTATAATCTTAGATTTTGAGAAATAAGTAAAAAAATAATTATCATATTAAAAAGATAAATAGAATACTGAACCAGTAAAAGTGATCACACGGAGATAATTAAAGAGGTGGGGAGCCCCTTCTTTAATTAGAATATGACTCAAAAGGTGAAACGAGTAGGTAAAATTACACATATGAGACTAGACAAGTGGACATCTCTCTCTTTAATTCTTTCTCTTTCAAGCCATCAAAGCCAAGATAATGGAAAAGGTTTTAGGAACTTTCATTCATAGGTACGAGTTGTTATCAAAGTTGTTTTCAAACATAGAGGACATTATATTTGTGGTGGTGGGTGCTTAAAAAAACAAAACAAGAAAAATCCAAGTAGGGAGGTAAATAATACTTATATACTTTATCATATAGAAAAAAAAAAAACAACAAAAAGTGAATAAACAACAACCCTCCTCCACTATATTAACCCTACATTGTTGCCAAAACTTGAACCACAAGGTTTGTGATAGGAGTGTCTGAGTTTAAATTATATACATCGTTAGTATAAAATATTTTTACGTATCATTATAACAAATAATCTATTTTATTTTTAAAGATTATATAATTCTTTTTACATTGATAATTTATATAATTATTTACACTCTTTAAGCAAAGAGAGGAAACAAATAAAAAGAGAGAAGTGGAAGGTGAAACAAACCCCATGAGCAACTATCATCACACCCCACACTCAATCTTTTTTCCTTCAAATTTTCTTTGCTTCTTTTTCTTCTCCTATTACTCCACTTAGTAGTAAAGAGTCGGGACTAGTAGCTCGTATGTGAGTTGGTCGAATTTAGTTGATTTTGTTTAAACGATATATTTGTATTAATGAATTTATTAAATATATATAAATTTTAAATTTTAAATTCAATTATAATATATCACTTAAAATTATCATTATAAAATTCAGAATCCATCAAATTGAACTTCTAGCTTCGCCTCCCGCTTAATACTATGTCTTCTAGAAACTCTTGCAAAACACACAAACTCAATCTCTCTCAATTCTAGTTTGCTTGTATGCTAGAATACCAATATAATGAAGAAGAAAAAAACTCCCCCACCTCCAACCATATCTTATCATCTAACACTTATATTAATTATTATAATTAGTAAAAAATTGTAAACCAAAAGCACATCGCCCAATTCTTCACCAAACGCTCGCTACAACTAACTTACCAGATATCATTATTACTAAATTATAAATGAAAACAAAAAGAGTTTATAACTTCTATACATTAACAGCGCAAAAGAACTTTTATATTTTACCGACTATCAGAATATATAAGTTAAATCCAAAAAATATTTCAACTATAGTCAATTTATTTTTGGAATTTCCTGTTTCTACGTGTCACACGTCACTATAACAAATAAAGAATTTAGCAGTAATTAATATATTTAATTAGCGATAATAATAAATATGAATATTTACTATCAACACTCTATATACGTGCACTAAAGACTTCAGCGACTCTTAATGCAATTGCATGAACTTAACTATCGCTAAATATTTTTACGGCAATAAATATTATCACTAAATTATTATTTTTGTTGCAGTGTGTTCGCAATAAAAATATTAATTCATAGTTAGTACAATTTGATTGATCATTGATGTGTGATGATATACTTTCTTTTGTGATCTGTGGGGTAAAAAGTGTAGAATTTATCTAGATCGAGCACCATATATAAATTAATAAAATCCGATAAGGTTGTTAGTTCAATATAAACAATAAAATTAATTAATATTGGTAGAGTTAATAATTGTGGTACATGTTGCCCATATGGTTGGGTTAGCTAAATAATTAATAACAGGTTGTTCAGAGTTTGGACAGAAACGAAAAAGAAAGACAAATTAAATCAAATCACACTCCTGGCCCCTTTATACCTACCTCATAGTTAATGAGTTTCTCACTTTTACTCTTCCAATTATTATCACTCTTTAGTATATGTATATCTTTTGTATTATTACTAAATTTTAGTTAGTATTGAAGTGTGTGACTATATTATTTAAAAGTTTAAGCAGTTAGAATATATTTTTATTAGTTAATTGTATTTTTAATGTGCATGTCATATGTGGATCTGATTCCTTTTCATGGATCAATGACGTGGATTTTTTTTATATGGATGACGATGAGATTCGATCAAATGAGATGGTCACACTTTAACATGGTATCAGAGGAGGCAAAAGTCCTGAGATTGAATCTCGCCAGCACCCATATCGAAAAAAAATTCATGTGCTTGGCTCAATAATTTGATTTATATTATATATTTAGTGACAGTTAAAATGATTGTTCGTACGATCAGTGCAATTTAATCTTCCATAAAAGATCATTAATGATAATATACTTAGTGTGTAATTCTCATAAATGAAGTCTGATAAAATAGAATGTAATAAACTTTACCTCATCTTTTAAGGAGTAAAAAGACTATTTTCGATCGAGATATAAAATTACACACGTAAATATATAGTCATGATAATGTTGATGCAAATATTATATTATATTTAAATGAAAGAATGCCCATCAGATCAGCCACTCCCACAAACCTGTCTCACCAACTCACATCTAGAAGCAATTAGTGTCACTACCCCCCTCCCCCC
>NW_006239623.1:21618-48907 GCF_000226075.1 Solanum tuberosum | reverse complement strand
CCTACCCCCCAAGGGAGTCTCTTTTATCTATTGAGTCAAAAGCTTATATAACCCCACTTCAAGACTTAAAAAGGCAGGCTTTGATTCTCAAGCATCACAAGAAAGCCAAAAAACTTCCATTATCCTTCTCTCAATTAGTATATCACACTTTGCAACAAAAAAAAAGCTATAGTTTCTTAAGTAATTGTCTAAATGGGAAGGTCACCTTGTTGTGAGAAGGCACATACAAACAAAGGAGCATGGACTAAAGAAGAAGATGAAAGACTTATTTCTTACATTAGAACTCATGGTGAAGGTTGTTGGAGGTCTCTTCCTAAAGCTGCTGGACTTCTCCGATGCGGCAAAAGTTGTCGTCTCCGATGGATTAATTACTTGAGACCTGACCTTAAACGTGGTAACTTTTCTGAAGAAGAAGATGAACTCATTATCAAACTCCATAGCCTCCTTGGAAACAAGTATGTTTATCATTTCAATCATATTTTATTTTGTCCTACTTCTTAATTCTTTAACGAGCTGAGACAGATTCAGAATTTAAATTTTATCAGATTAAATTTTTAGATGAGATGATTATACTGGATCACTAGTACTAATTATGTTTTTGTTTCCTTATGATAGGTGGTCGCTTATAGCAGGAAGATTACCAGGAAGAACAGATAACGAGATAAAAAATTATTGGAACACACATATAAGAAGAAAGCTTTTGAGTCGAGGTATTGATCCAACAACACATCGATCAATCAACGATCCTACTACAATACCAAAAGTTACAACCATTACTTTTGCTGCTGCTCATGAAAATATTAAAGATATTGATCAACAAGATGAGATGATAAATATCAAAACCGAATTCATTGAAACGAGCAAAGAATCAGATAATAATGAAAAAATTCAAGAAAAGTCATCATGTCTTCCTGACTTAAATCTTGAACTCAGAATTAGTCCTCCACATCATCAACAACATCGTCATCAACGTTCAAGCTCTTTATGTTTTACATGTAGTTTGGGAATTCAAAATAGTAAAGATTGCAGTTGCGGTAGTGAAAGTAATGGAAATGGATGGAGTAATAATATTGTAAGTATGAACATTATGGCTGGTTATGACTTTTTGGGCTTGAAGACTAATGGTCTTTTGGACTATAGAACTTTGGAAACCAAGTGATTGGATTGGATCGGATTATGCATCGATCTTAATTTGATGTATATGTAGAAAAAAAAAAGTATAAGAATGTCAAGAGAGTTTGGGAATATTATTCTTCTAGCTAATTTTCTCTTGGTTGTAAACTTTACAATATAGTAATTACATTTAATTCAAAGCAGTAAAAATATAGCACTAATGATTTTTATGAATTTTCACTCTACTGGTAATTATTCTTTTCCCTCTGATTCATGTTTGACATGGGAGTTTAAGTAATTTTTTAAAACATGTAAATCAAATATATGTAAAAATATCCTTTTAAATGAGTGCTGTGAGAGTAGAGTTTCACATGTGATTTTTTTTTTTTTAATGTATAAAATTAAACTTTTATATCAGGTGTCTCCTAACGAAGTTCTTAAATATAAAAAAGGTTAAATTTGCCCTTGACCTTTGCAAACTTATCCAGATTTTTTTTTAACTTTATAATAATTGAAGTCAAATTTATCTTTGCCGCATCAAAACTAGCAAGATTTGCTCTTAATAATACTTACTATCTAATTGACCACATAAGCTTTTCAACACATGAGCCAACAAAAGTTTAATTTTTTTCTTGAATTATGCAAAATGATCCAAATTTTGTTAGCTATGAATCAATTTGACATCATGTAAAATCTCGCTTAGTTTAAGAATAAATTTGACATTTTTCTTTCATAAAAGAAGCTCATGTATTGAAATGTTTCTGTTGTTAGTCAATAAGAATAAATCTAATCTAGTGACAAAGGTAGATCTAACCTCAACTATTTAGAGAGAGCATATTTGACGTATTTTGCAAAGTTTAGAGGTAAATTTAGACCTTTTTCATTAAATAATTTTTAAAAAGAGAAATATGTCATTTTTTAAAACAAATTAAAACGAAAAATCGTCTCATATATATAAAAACGAGCCACAAATATATCTTATCTGTGCAGTAATAGTTGTGATTTCTCTCAACCCCCCTCCCCAATGTTTTCTGTTTTTTTTAAAAAAAAAATATTCAGTTAAATAACAGTAAAATAGAAGATCTGTAGAAAGTTTTCTTTTTTCACATCTTCAAAAAAGATCTTCTTTCTTTCTCACTCTATTTATTAGTACTTTCTTTTGTCCTAATTTATGTGAGACATTTCAGATTTCAAAATTCAAACAAGTCTGTTTTTATTTTGTAATTTTTTCATATATCTTTTAAATATTTTGAATTATCAATTATTGTGACTTATAATACTTTTTTCGTAGTTTACAAATATAAAAAATTTAGTTGAAAAAAATTGAAAATTTCATACGCAAACTCTCAGTCAAACTTAAATTGTTTGACTCTGAAAAAACAAAATGTATCACATAATAAATTGAAAGAGAGGGAGTATTATTATTATTTTGTAAATCTTGATATTCCAACAAATAACATAAGGTTATTTTTCGTTCTTATCTTATGTATAGTTATGTATGTATGGCCCATTCTGATATGTATGTGTGTGTATATATATATATAGAGAGAGAGAGACCGGTGGAATTAATTTTGAAGGGCTGAATTATATTAGAGCAATATTGAATATTTTTTTGAAGGGCTGAATTATATTAGAGCAATATTGAATATTTTTTTGAAGGGCTGAATTATATTAGAGCAATATTGAATATTTTTTTGAAGGGCTGAATTATATTAGAGCAATATTGAATATTTTTTTGAAGGGCTGAATTATATTAGAGCAATATTGAATATTTTTTTGAAGGGCTGAATTATATTAGAGCAATATTGAATATTTTTTTGAAGGGCTGAATTATATTAGAGCAATATTGAATATTTTTTTGAAGGGCTGAATTATATTAGAGCAATATTGAATATTTTTTTGAAGGGCTGAATTATATTAGAGCAATATTGAATATTTTTTTGAAGGGCTGAATTATATTAGAGCAATATTGAATATTTTTTTGAAGGGCTGAATTATATTAGAGCAATATTGAATATTTTTTTGAAGGGCTGAATTATATTAGAGCAATATTGAATATTTTTTTGAAGGGCTGAATTATATTAGAGCAATATTGAATATTTTTTTGAAGGGCTGAATTATATTAGAGCAATATTGAATATTTTTTTGAAGGGCTGAATTATATTAGAGCAATATTGAATATTTTTTTGAAGGGCTGAATTATATTAGAGCAATATTGAATATTTTTTTGAAGGGCTGAATTATATTAGAGCAATATTGAATATTTTTTTGAAGGGCTGAATTATATTAGAGCAATATTGAATATTTTTTTGAAGGGCTGAATTATATTAGAGCAATATTGAATATTTTTTTGAAGGGCTGAATTATATTAGAGCAATATTGAATATTTTTTTGAAGGGCTGAATTATATTAGAGCAATATTGAATATTTTTTTGAAGGGCTGAATTATATTAGAGCAATATTGAATATTTTTGTGTTGATTACTTTTCTAGAAATAGATTCTTTTATTCTTTGTATTTCCTTTTGAGATGGAGGAGATTTATATCGTTAGTTGTATGTCTCTATGTGGGGGCAATTGGATAAGCAGTGAAAGGATGAGAAGAAAAGAAGATGGCCAACAGGTTGGTAACCTATCCCCTCTATTATTACTTATTTAATAACAACTAATATAAAAAGAAAAAAAAAAATCTTACCCCTACATCGACCTCAAATTAATTTTCATATTTCATTTTTTTTGAAAGTCAAATTATATGAACTTTGATCAATATATTTTAAAAATTAAATTGATATGAGAAAATTATAACTTGTAAAACTTATCGTATAATTTTTGAATATCTAAATTTAATTAGTTGTAAAGATTGAGTTAATTTAATCCAACTTAGCTTCAAAGATTAGTCAAATTGATTCTTGAAAAGCGAATAACTATTTCGGACGAAGGGAGTATATGTTGAGAATACAATTAAATAATAAAGTGTGTTATCTCTAACCACTTAAGTTTTTAGATGAGATTATGACACATTTCAATATGGTATCAGAGTAGGTTGAAACTCATATAAGAAAGAATTTTCATATGTATGGCGCATGAAAATAAATCAGGCACGTGAGGAAGCGTGTTAAGAACATAATTAAATAATAAAATATATTTAATATATTTTATTTTTAAAATTACTATCAACGGTACTTTTTATAATTAGTATAAGAGTTTTTAAAAGTAATTTAATAATATAAATGTTTTATAGTGCATAGAAAATGCGTGAATAAGCTAACAACTGTCCATAAATCCACCAACCTAACAATTATTATTCTATTTCGTGATCTAACTAACCTGCCATTCCCCTCTAGGCTCTAATCCCAAAATTTACATTTCTTTTACTACCAAATTTTTGTGGGATCTAATTTTTTTCTGTGTTTGTTGGGATATTTTTCTCTTGCACAACTTATCACCAAGAGATTATGATTATAGTATATAGTTTTTGTGTTTCTAATAATTATGACACCTTCCATCATCAAAGGGTATAAGTGGGATATTGGTGGCCAGGGATTATTTTGTTTTTTAATTAGGCCTTATTTCATATTAGATCTTTAAAAATAAAAAATCTTGATAGGTACATTTTACTAATGATCTTTAGTAGCAATTAATTAACTATAATAATTTAATTACTGCTAAATATATTTTTTTAGCTGCAATTAACACTCTTTAATAATGTCCTTATAGCCTGTAGCGATATTGAAACCAATGACAATTAACTAACAACTCCTCTGTCTACTTTTAATGTCATAATTTCTTTTTTTTTAGAGTCAAACGATAAGAACTTTGACCAACATTTTACGATGTATTTTTTCATCATATTGATATGCAAAAAATTACAATTTATAGTACTTTTCGTATAGTTTTTAAATATCTAATTTTAAAAAAAATAATCAAATTAATATAATCTAATTTAACTTTAAAAATTGATCAAATTAACTTTTAAAAAGCGTAATATGACAATTAAAAATGAATAGAGCTAGTATCAGTAAAAACTTTAGCAATATTAGTTAATATGATAATTTTTATCGCTAAAAGTTATTTTCATCTTAATTGGTCTACCCAATGAAAATATTCAATGAACTTGGTTGTGGATTATCTTCTTAAATAATTTGATAGATTGCCAATAAATAAATAAAATCATAACTACATAATTGATCAGTAGCTTTTGTATTTTCTGCTTCAAGTCTCATTCGATATTCTGTTGATTATGATAATGTTAACCATGTGTCACATTATAAGGTAATGAGATTTTATGATCAATTTTTATTAATAATATAATAACAGCAAAGCCTACTTTTTGAACCTAACATGCATCAAAAGTAGTGTTAAGTTGACTTGTACTAATAAACTCCTATTATATTGGAATAGAATTTTAAAAAATTATTATCACAAAAAGTTCTAAGTTATAATATTAGATAAAATTATATACGTCTTCACCTTTGTAGTTCAATAATACAGTACACATTAAGCATAACATGTATACCTGTTCAAATTTGTAGAATATTTTGTACATTTTTTTCCCCACTATATTGGCCCTTTTAAATAATTAATTAAAATTAGTATTGGTGGCAGTCAGTCAATGTTGAACTGAATTATAATTTCCGCTGAATGGACTTCACTGATTTTGGTTGTTTGACTATTCATTTGTCATGATCCAAAATATAATTTTTCCCCATATAATCATCTAGTATATAAAATATATCGACTCAAAAAATTTGAATTCGCAACGCTAAAGTTTAGTAAGAAAAGTAAAACGCTCTTATTGAAATTTTTTCGATTTATATGACTTTAACGTAACTCGATATACACTACATAAAAAATAAAAAATGATCATTAGCGGCATTTAATTCTTAATTGCCGCTAAATATGTATTTTTAGCGGCAATTAACACTCTTTGTATATGTCCCTAAATCCTTTAGCGACATTGGTTCTAATGGCACTTAACTAATGCCGGTAAAGACTTTAGAAGTCTTTATTAATGTCAATATTTATTGCTGCTAAAAGTTATTTTTGTTGTAGTGATACCCACTTAAGAGTGGAGATATCTTCTTCTACTACTTATGTTACTACACCATAATTAATCTTTAGTGGTAACTAAGTAACGACAGTAGTGTAATTGCTGCTAAGTATGTATTTTTACTGTCAATTGCCACTCATTGTAAATGTATGTAAAGCATATAGAGACATTAGATCTAATAGCAATGAACTAATGCTGATAAAAATTTTAGCACTCTTTATAAATTTACATTTTTAGTACTGCTAAAAACTATTTTTATTGTAGTGCGCCTTCAATGCATTTTAGAATTTTGGTTTGGATTTAATTTCATGGTCTTATGATAAATTAATTTATAACACAAATTAGTTTAGTTTCTTCAAAGCATATTGTGGTTCAGTGTGTACAAAATGTTCAGCATAGAATGTTTATTCAAAGGATAAGACTGTGATTCTGATAAAAGTTATAGAGTCCATGGATTATCTTGAATTTTTTTTCAAAAGAGCATATTAGTTATCTTAATATGTCCACTAATTAATTAATAATTGATTGAAATGTTCGAAAGAAAGAAAAAAAAACCCTTCTCAAAACGCAATCTAAAAGCATGTGTGACATATCCAATCAAAAAGACGTATCACATAATATCATATTCATATTCCTCTAACCACAAAAAAAAAAAAAACAAATGAATGGCCCTTCGCACAACGAAAAGGGCTTACTTTTCAACCTTTATTCCTACCTGCTTTTGCTTTTTCCCATAGTCTTGTTTTTTATTATAATGTGTTAGGTAGAGACATTAGAACCTTCCATAAGATATTTATTCATTTAAATTTCACGTCGAATTAAATTAAAATAAATAAATTAAAACAAAGCGAAGCGTACTACTTACTGCTACCAAATTATTGCATCTTTCTCTATCAGTGGACTCATTATTTGATATATATATATTTGCCTTAAATAGTTCATAGATCCAACTTCTCAACATCTAATGCATCATCTCCTTTTCCCTTCTATAAATATGTGGACCCCTATAATGCATCTCTTGGTCCAATTAATTAATCCCTTACCTTTGATAAGTTTTCTATTTCATTGTATTTGAATCATCTTCCTTCTCCCTAATAGTTCTATTTTATAAAATTTTGAGAATATAAATCCTCTCTAGTCACTATCCTCATTAAATTAAATTAAAGTCTAACAAAATTTTGTCAAGAAATTATTGGAGTAGAAGAAACATGTTAATTAAATGTAGACTAAAAACTACATCTGATTTTAAGGTAAAGCTTATACGTAAATCTTATATTTTCATACGAACATCTTTTTTGGTATTCATCCATACTGAAAAATCACATTATAACTATACAAAAAATAAAATGAAATTGGTACTAATTTTCATTAATCTTATTAGTTATCTTCTCTCCAACACATTTTAATTTTTTTTCTCCAAGTGTTTTTATTTTATTTAAGGTATTCTAAACAAACTAGGCCGACTAATAATCATAATTTTGTGCTACGTACTTGTGTGCATTCAGTTTTTCGATTTGATTTTATACTATTCGGTTTGGATTTTTCGGTTTTTGATTTTGAAGAAG
Organism: Solanum tuberosum; assembly: GCF_000226075.1. NCBI lineage: Eukaryota > Viridiplantae > Streptophyta > Magnoliopsida > Solanales > Solanaceae > Solanum > Solanum tuberosum. Next base: position 41,181 of record NW_006239623.1, on the reverse strand, counting down.
TGTAACCCAATTCGAACCAAAATAAATTTGGTTTGGTTTAGTTTTTCTCTTTTTGGTTTGGGTTTTTTCGATTTGGTTAATCAGTTACGTCAATAATTAGAAACATAACAAAGTTATATTTGCAATTTAAAAAAATTTATATATATATATATATAAATATTATTGAATTTCTTAACTATACCTTTTAATATAAATCACAAGTAAAACGTAAAACACAATACTTAAAAGTATATCAATTATAAATGTCCAAACATAAAAAATAAACTAAAAAGGGACAAAAGTGGTTAACTCCAACTTAATTCTAAATATATATATATAATTCGGTTTTTTTGATTTTTCGGTTTTCATTTTTCTAAATCCGAAACCAAACAAAAAAAAACAAAGTAAATTATAAATCCAAATTAGAATTCGGTTTGGTTTTTCGGTTTAATCCAAATAGTGCACACCCCTACTACATAGGACAATTAAAGAGGAACGCGCTCAATATCAAAAAATTCTCCATTCATAAGGCTCTAAATCGAGAGTGAAGAGATTTCATCCATTTCTACCGTATTCCCATACATGCAGATAATACAAGTGTATATTTATCGATCAATTAATTATTATGAAGCATCGTCAAAGCTAAAGTTAAGTAGGGTCAAGGGTGGTTGGTGTAGGTTAGTCTTGTTTGTAGAGATTGGAGGATTTTTACAACTGGAATTGGAAATTAGCCTTTATTTATATTCTACCTCCTAAGATAACATAGGTAAAATCTATATTTCATTAAGGACAAATTTTTTCATACCATAAGTTTCATGCAAAAATGACAGTACTGTTCCACTGTCTTAAATTTTCATTGTCTTCCACTATGTAATATCACTATCCAATTCTCTTTCTTCACTTTCTTAATTTTGAGTTTAATTGCGACATTAATATAATAGGATAGATAATTATGTATTTTTTTTAATAGTTTAAATAGTTAGTTGAAACGATCATACATATTTTTTATGATATCAGAGTAGATATGCTATGTACCTGCGTGATGGACTTCAAAATATTTAGAAATGATCACTTATCTTTTATTGAGTTCATATATAATAACAATTTTTATGCTAGTATTCAGATGGCCCCTTATGAGGCATTGTATAGGTGAAAGTGCAGGTCGTCAATTGATTGGTTTTCAAATTTGAATTATAGTAATATCTCATAACGATAAATTACATGTATAAGCAAACATATACTAGTTAATTACTTAGCATAACTATAGTTTGCCTTAATTACAATTCGTGACCTACTTTTAGCTATAATTACGCGGCTTAGTTTTGTATAATTCGCACGTTTGTATAATTTGAAATTTGTATAATATAATTTGTATAACTTTTGTATAATTCGGAATTAATTAGTATAATATAATTTGTATAACTTTTTACACTTCTGATGTTTGTAATTGTATAAATTCATTATTTCGAGTTTATACAAAAACAACTGAATTATACAAATGTACCCGTGAATTATACAAACCTGCAAATTATACAAATTCACGAATTATACAAACGAGGCAGCTTAAACTATAGCTATAGCCCGTAAATATGCAAACTATAGCTATAGAGCATAATTAAGTCTATTATAGTGGCTATTTGCGAAAGTTCCTCTTTTGAAAATCGGGTCCAAATTGATCCAAAAAGTCAAATTTGAGGCTAAAGGTGGAATATTTTTTTTATTATAGAAAAACATGATACCTATAACACCCCGCAACTCTACTCTTAGAATCCGAATCGATTGTCGTAAGTGTATCAACTTGGATTGGGTGATATACTACTTGTTCATATGTGTTAAGGTTCATTCTTAAGTATTAGAAGTGATTTGAATGTGAGTTAAGGTTATAATGAACCTTTAGCACAAAGTCAAGTTAAGAGGTTCCGTAACGATTAAGTTGTTTGTGTAACTTCATCCAAGGGTCAACTTCAATCAATCATACCTCCTAACATATGAAGAGTTTTGTGGCTTAATACCGATCATATGAAAGGCCTTGAAGCCTTCTCTCAACCATTTTGACCGTTCACCAATCCAAGTTATGTGCTAAATTATGCCCATTTTTCTGAGCACTACATAGTCTGCACGAATCGGTGCACGAAGTGAGCGTCCGCCACGCGGCAAGGTCAGTGTTACTGTTAAGGTTGTGTGATTTTGTTCTGAGTTCTGAATCCTTACATTATGAGATTTCACTACAAGAAAACTGTGAATTACCTAGGGAAGTTACTTGGGGATTTTGTCCACAGATTTTTCTGCGGATTTTCATGGCAAAATCTAAAATTCCTAAATTCTAGAATATTTTACCTGTGAAAATTATTTTCCCAAGAACATCTGTGGTTAAATTTGGCGCCATTTTGCGCAAAATATTACCTAGGGAATTATGTGGGAAATTTATCCGCAAAAATATTTTCATAGCTAAATCCGCAAGTAAATTAATAAAATAAATTCCTTTATTTATTCGTTGAACAATTCCCAGGTAAATCTGCCTGCGAACTTAGTTAGGGATAGTTATATGTGGATTTACTTGGAGATTTTCTTACCTGGGAATTTATCTAAGGATTTTAATTCAGCGAATTTAGTTAGGGATAGTTATATGCGGATTTACTTGGAGATTTTCTTACCTGGGGATTTGTCTAAGGATTTTAATTCTGCAAATTTAGTTGGAAATTTTTTCCTAGGGATTTACCTAAGGATTACATTACCTGGAAAATTACATGGGGATCATTTTATTTGCGGATTCAATTGGAAATTTCTCTTTGGGGATTTACCTAAGAATTTTATTTAATAATAAATATGAAATAACTCTGGTACTTGAAAATTTTACTTGAAAATTTTGCTTGAATTAAATACTTGAAATTTTGATTCTAGAGATTTAACTTAGTATTTAATCTTAAGAAGTTTATTTGTGGATTTTTTACAAGAAAAATATTTGTATATTGAGTTGTGCAGATTTAAAAAGTTTTGTAAACTTTTAATGTGATTTTAATATATACTAATTATTTATATTTAATAATAATTAGGTTTTAAAAAAAAATAGAAAGTAATATTTGTATGCAATATTCTCACTCTAATAAGGTGTTTTAGAAGAAAAGGTTTTAAAACAACAATATACATAGACATATATAATTATTAATAACAATATCATATTTTTATAAATTTATATAGGGTGAAAAAAAATTACATTTTTAACTTTGATATAAGAATTGAACTTTGAGTACTAGACTCTCTCCTACTCATATATGTCTATTAAATTTATTTAATGCTTATTTCAATCTTATATTATAAAAATTAATAATTATAATATACTTTTTATTTAAATCCATTTAAATAATTTATCCATAGAAAAAATAATATAATTTAGATGACAAAAAGAATGAGTATCTATTAAAACACACCTTGGTTATCGATTGTTTACTTTTCATACCTGAAATATCACCATTGTTCAAGGAGAAAAAGTGAGCAATCGATAGTTGAAATGTATTCAGATAAATTGTTGGTGATAGTTTAGATAGAAAACTCACACACATGATACTTCAGTTATGAAACTTGAAACAACATGATTTTTTAAGTGTGTTTTTGACCATTAACTTTTTTAAAAAAAGGAAAAATTAATTTTTATAATAAAGTTGAGATATATAAATGATTTTCACCATTTACTTTTTTCTAGCAATATCATTAACATTTATTAATTTATTTAAAGTTGATTGTATGTAAAATTCCGTCCCTTATTAACTGTATTTTTTTTCGGATAAAAAATTAATTTTATATTCTAATTTAGTGGATGAAAAGTTGTGAGGATTATAATAGTCATTTAGTCTCTTTGTACCACATCGGCTACGACAATAGCATATTGGACATTATATTGAGCAAATTCTCATTCGATATCACGTGTAATGTTGATTTAAATTGGCAGCATTAAAGCAAGTATCTTAATTAGATTTACCAAGGATAAGAGCTATATCATAAATCATTAAAAGAAACAGGAATTAATGATATAAAAAATGAATTAAGAACAATATAATTAATAATAGGGTGGCACTGGGCTGTAATTGTGTATATCCCTGAAAAGTATTGTTCATAAAAAAATTAATATGTAAAATTGAATTAAAAACTAATTACTTGCAGATTTTTTTCCTATGAAAATCTGCAAAAAAAATATCCTTTTTTTCACATAATTTTACCAAAAATTTCTTGCGAACTTTTAATATTTTTGCAAGAAACTTCGTAAGTAATTTAGATGGGGTTTTAAAACCCCCAGATAATTTCTTTGGAGATTTTAAAATCTGCAGGTAATAATTACCTAGGAAGGTTTTACCATCGGATTTCTTTTGGTAGGAAAATCTGCAGGAAACTAGGTTACCTGCAAATTTTCATATATAATCCGCAAATAAATCCCCATGTAATATGCACTTTTCTAGTAGTGTTTGAAATATTTTATGCTTTGAGATTCTTGAATTGTTGTTCATTCTTGTAGCTTCACATGAACCCTATATAGTAAGCTATTGCTGCATCTTTCATGTTTTCTCATATTTCTTTTCCCAGTTCGTCGAAGATCCTTTCAATTTTGTTAGTAAGCTATTGCTGCATCTTTCAGGTTTTCTCTATAACAACTGTCATTCACCGTGTCATCACTCGAGAAGGATCTATATATCCTAAGTCCTAATTGGTGTCTTACGTACTGAAAATATGAAGTTAATCAACAAGCACATGTGTTCCTTTGTTTCCCTTTGGTAAAGAAATATGGCATTGAAATATGTATCAACTTTACCAGAGAAATATGACATTCAAAATTGTCGAATTTTTTTTGAAGAGTATGAATTTTCAATGTATCTGTTATGCATTAATACAACAGACTAAAAGAATGAAGAGATACATAGCTTTGATGGATCATCTATCCCTTTTATAATGTTGTGTAATAGTTTTTTGAATTGTGTTTTCGAGATGGACATATTTATCAATACATTACTATTTATGTATCTTGTTTAAATTGATAAGTGTTGTATTTATACTAGATACATTAAATAAAAAATTAGTTGCCCATAAGATGTTAGGTTTGAGATCGATACATTATTGTTTGGTAATTGCTATGTATCAAATACATTTAGTATAAATTCAAATTTACGTATCATGCCTTAAAAATTAGTGCATGAAACATTATTATTCATGTAACTTATTTTGTTTGAGAGCAGAATTCATATGTATCAGAAATTTGTAGATGAAAAGGCTGATACATGATAAATGATACATTTGGTAGAATTTTTGTATCAAGTATCAATACTAATTAAGGTTATGTATCAAAACTAATATTTGAACACGTTACATTCTGCATGATAAAATTGTAATGTATATAATGTGAAATGAAGGCAGTATATATACATTAGTTTAAGAAACAAAATCAACTAGATACATTAAAAATTTGAATCTTTATGTATCGAAAAAGATGAACAACCAAAGAATCGAAAAAAGTCAACAATCTGATTAGCGGAAAGCAACGAAGATGTATCCTTTTCGGACTAATTGGATAAGCCCAATATTGAAAGATCGAACTAATGGACTGAAGTGTATTAGAAATTCCTGGAACCATTCCAAATGCACTTCAAGATGAACTCTTTGCATTAGCAACGTTTTCCACCCCTCTTCCAGTAAAGAGACTGGGAGTAACAAATTCAATAATTTTTTAAGATGGAAAAACTATTTTTTTGAAAAAAGAAATCGAAAATTGAAGTGATGGAAAGAAATCTACCTCTTGAATAATTTGAAATTATTAATTGGAAAGATGAAATATTTGAAATTCAAAAATAGATTAATGGAGGTAACTGTGGAGAGATTTGTGGGTTGAAAAAAGGAAGAAAAATCATGGGTATGAGATTTCAAATTAATGTATCCGGAAAAAAATGGGATGATGGGAGGAAAATATGGGATTTTTGATATTTTTTGAAATGGTAGGGAAAATAAGAAAATATGATAATAAATGGTGTGTAGTTAGATAATATTTTCATTAAATAAATTATGGACTTAACCCATTAGTCACAAACTAAATTGATTATCTAAAATTTATCCGTCAATTAAATAACCGTAGTTATCAAATAGTTCAAAAATACCCAAACAAACTTTATCGACGGATCAGAAATTACTCGAGGCAACTATCGAGAGAGGTAAAATGGTAATTTTATAAAAAAATTCAAAAATGACCTTCTGGGTCATTTCAGAATTAAACCCATAAATAACATGCAATGAATGAATTGAAATTCCTTCATCATTTGAAAAAATTATACAGACAAATAGGATAAAAACTATTTGTTTATGTACGTATAAATTTTTAAATTCCCTAAACATGAGAGACAAATATGTTCAAATTTTAGGTATGACTAGTACAAGAAAACATCGAAATTAGATACAGAATTTGTTGGCAATCTGTCGTTAAAATGTTTTTAGTTGTTTGAGTTTTCTTATAATTTATTGCTAATTCGTGATTAAATGAAATTAGGATGTAATTTTTGTTGATTAGTTATAAAATTTTATCCGCTACTAATTTCAGATTTTTCTGAATCCCATTATCAGAATTGTTGGCTTGGTCACCGTCCATATAAGTTACATTCTAATCTCATTCACTTACAAAGTAATTACGTGCAAGCTATCGAAATATTCGTTAGACCCATAAAGGTATTACTAACCCATGATTAGCTTTAATACTAATAATTCACCTAACCATGATTTTTGATTTGGATGGAGTAGCTTATTCGTTTTGTGGCTTTTGTCTACTAGCAGACCTGGAATATTACTAAAGTAACACTTTCTGATATTAATAATATATATTGGGGAAAAAAACGGTTCGTGTACGTGGCATAGTAAAGGATGAACACGTGAAATCAACAAAGGATGCTCAAAAAAATCGATTAGAAGGATTTAATGATCGGGTTCATGTTTGGTGAAGATTGGCTTCGATTAGTTCCCGAGGTCACAAAATGATCATCATGGGTGGGAACTCGTGGCCCGAAGATTGAGTAGGACTCGCGTCCTAATGATGTGGAAAAAGGATAGAATAACAGATATTTTAGGTGCGATCATACCATATTATGTCCGTAACAGAATAATCCAGTGATCATGCAAACATCACTGGTTCCGTGCAAACATACGACTATCAATACTTTTTTGTTAACTTCTTTTAGTCTTTTCACATATTTAACTGTTAATAATTGAATCTCTCGAGTTAAATCAAGACATGTGTTTTTTACTTCATGACAAATTCAACTATATTATTTTCTCGATAAACAATTGCTACTATAATTTCATATAAGATGAAATTTCATTTCTCCATCCATACACGTATTTCACTTTTTTCTTTACTCTGTCAAAGATAATGTAATGTGTATTTATTAGTCATCAAAATATAATTTTCCAAACGGTTTTAATCGTTTCGTCTTTATCTAAAGGAAATAAGTACTTTTGGTATTATTATTAATACAACATACACGACTTCTTTAAACCAAAAAGAAAGATTACTTTTTGTGTGTTTGTGTGTATTGTTCAATAATTCAATTACACTTATTGACTAGTAGACGACTCAATCTAAAAATGGAAGACATGCCCCACTAATATATGGTAATAATAACCAATTGTTAGTAGTTCAATTCATGGAAGAAAAAATTAAAGAGCTAAACTACAAAACTTAGTGATGGTAGGAAATGGAAAAAGAACAACTACTTTATATCTTCTTTGGGTTGGTTTCCTAGCTCAATATTCAATATCTACATTGAAGCTCGATTAAATTTAAATTTGTATCAAAAAGTCTCATATTGAGGAGTAAAGGGCGACTCAATACCTAAGGAGACTTGAACAAGAAACCTTTAATTAAGGATGAAAGAACATTTACCATTCCACTATCATTCTCGTTGGTAATCGATTTATATCACTATTGTGTGAGAAATACAAAGTTGTTGCATTATTGGTTAGAGTCTAGTTCTTTTATTTCTTAATTCATTTCTCTCTTTTGAGTCAAACTATAAGTTTTTTAGTAATAATAAACTACAAAAATTAGAAGTTGAGTGACACATATTTAATTTAAGATATATTTAATCTTTGGTATTTTAATTTAACATCTTTTTCTTATGTATCAATTTAGTCGGTTGGAAATAATGTAAAAAATAGTACAATCATCACTTTCACCACCTACCAATTTTATTTTTTTTTTTAATTTCTCTACCTTCTTCCTTCTAGAAGGATAAGTATTTGACAAAGATTTTTTAAATTTGGTGGTGGCAAAATGATGCTTTTCACTTGCCAAGTGTGGTTGCTTACTTTTTTTTTTCCATTTGTTTGTTTTGGTTTATTTGGGTTAAATCATTCTAGACTCTTTACCAATTATTGTTATTTAAGGAACTATAGTGACATAATAAATTGATCTGATATTATAGGTATGACTATTGTTTACAGGATTGAAAGTTCTAGGTGATTGAGAACAAGTACCTTCTACCACTTAATAAATACTACTGATTGGAGTTTTGGTTAAATAATGGGTGATTTATTTTGCTACCAATCAATTGTTTAATAATCAAATAAATAATAAACAAACGTTTGTTATTGTATGACATTATGTAGGGGTGACAAATGAGCGAATTGTATAGATAGAAAATGAATCGAATTATCTATATAAATATTAGTAAAAATGAATTTGGTTAAATATGAATGGGATTAAAATGATCCTAAACTATTTTAATCTTCTTTATTTCTTTATTCAATTCTTCCCTTCTCCAGTTTTTTTAATTTTATTTTACTTCTCTTACCTATTTTTTTAATCGTAAAAATATATTTTAAAAGTATATTTATTGAATTATAATATGATAAATGCATAATTAGATTTACACATTTAAATTGGTCAAATATACCCAATAAAATTGAATTTAAAGAAAAAGAACTTATTTTTATGCAAAAGAAAATATTTTATTTTCTTGAAAAACGTTGACATCGGGAGGTCCATTTTGCATTTTTAAAAAATAGTTTTTGGCGTTAAAACATTCGAAGGTTGATTTGTATTTTGTGTAAAAGACTCAACATATTTATCCTTCAATTAAATAATATATATATTTTTTATTCATTCTTATAGAAATACTAGTAACGAAAGCCCGGGCGCTGCCCGGGCCCAACATTAACAAAGTTATATTGTTATTCTCTCCGTCCCATATTAGATGAGCACTTATTAAATTAGGATAGAATTAATTAATTCTTTTCCATTTTACCCCTACAATTAATATGACCATTCCTATATTGTATGTGTATTTTTTGTAACTCATTTCAATGTGCATTGATATAAAGAAAGGGCAAAATGGTGAAGTGTTCCAATGTATTAATGATTTCTTAATCACCGTGTAAAGTTGGAAGTGCCCATCTAATATGGGACGGAGGGAGTATAGTTTATGTATTGTTATAAAAATAGTAAAGATTGTTATAATATATTTTGCTCATAAGTGAGCTAATATAGAAACTTATTTGTCATTTGTCTTTTTAATTTCAATTTTAAATAGCAAATAAATGTAGCAATAAGATTGAGGGTAGAAATGAAGCATATCTTTCTAAATTTAAGTAAAAATAAACAGAGTAGAAGTAACATTAGGGTTATCGATAGGATGACTCATTCGGTTATTTTTTTTAAAAATATATCATTCAATTTTTGGGCTATTTTATAATGTATAACCAAAATTAAAATTTTAAAATCATCCCAATCCTAATATATGTGACACAAGCAGTACAAAAATTAGTCTTTTTTTTGTTCTCTTGTAGATATTTTAAGTTATTATTTATTGTAAATTATAGTACTTTTTATTAAAGTTTTTAATAACATATGTTACTTTTTATGTTTGAGAGTTAAACCAACTTTTTTTTTATATGTGTTTTGTCCTTTTCCATTTTCAAAAACTAATACTCTCTCCATTTCATTTTATATGTCATTTATTTTTATAAATATATTGGTTATTCCCTCTTCTTATGTCATATATTATGAAATTTGAGAAGTTATTGAAATTTTTATATGATTGTAAAAATATTTTAAATTGTTAGCTATTGTGATTTGTAGTACCTTTTTTTACAGAATTTTGAAAATAATATTTATTACTCTCTTTGTTCTAATTTATGTGGCACATGCAAAATTTCAAATATTAACTATTTTTTATATGTCTCTTTACTATATTAAGTTGTTAATTAGTGTATTTTATAGTACATTTTGAACTTAATTTTTAAAGAATATATGTGATTCCCATGTCCCAATTTATGTGGCATTAATTGATAGATTTGTTGGAGTCGAGCGAATTTTTTTGTTAATTATTGTAATTTATAGTTTCTTTTTCGTCAATTTCAAACAATATACGTTTATCATATAATCCATTTTATGTGGTACCAATAGAATTTAGAGAGTCAATTATATTTTTTATATAACTTTTAAATATTTAAGCTATTAATTATTGTAATGTATAGTATTACTTATATTATTTTTGAATATATATGTTACCTTTTTTATCCTAATTTATATGGCATTGATAGAATTGAAAGTGTCAAATAATTGTTAATTATTGTAATATAGTATGTAGTACTTTTTATGTAGTTTTTACTATTTTAAAGCATACTAAGTATAGTATTACTTATATTATTTTTGAATATATATGTTACCTTTTTTATCCTAATTTATATGGCATTGATAGAATTGAAAGTGTCAAATAATTGTTAATTATTGTAATATAGTATGTAGTACTTTTTATGTAGTTTTTACTATTTTAAAGCATACTAAGTATAGTATTACTTATATTATTTTTGAATATATATGTTACCTTTTTTATCCTAATTTATATGGCATTGATAGAATTGAAAGTGTCAAATAATTGTTAATTATTGTAATATAGTATGTAGTACTTTTTATGTAGTTTTTACTATTTTAAAGCATACTAAGTATAGTATTACTTATATTATTTTTGAATATATATGTTACCTTTTTTATCCTAATTTATATGGCATTGATAGAATTGAAAGTGTCAAATAATTGTTAATTATTGTAATATAGTATGTAGTACTTTTTATGTAGTTTTTACTATTTTAAAGCATACTAAGTATAGTATTACTTATATTATTTTTGAATATATATGTATTTCAATTTGTTTGTCATGATAAAACATAAATACCTATATTTGTTTATATTTTATAGATTAACTCTAGATTGAAATTTATATTACCCGATTGAAATTCAAGTGATTTAACTCAATTGAAATATAAATTAGATAAGATAGTTTTATGAATATGAAAGGTCTAGATTGTGTCATCTACCAATATTCAAAAATGCTGCGGAAAATGTTGAACATCTCTATTTGGAAGGGCTAACGCCTAACTTAATATCGGAATAAATGTTGAGGATGAAAATCACTCGACACCATCGATGTTACCAGATAGAATCAAGAATGAAGAAATGAAAGAGAAGAAGAAGGAATCAATGTTAGTCTCTATGTGTTCAAAGGAAATTCAAAATCAAGGTCAAAATAAGTATAAAAGCAATTTTCCCTCTTAAGGCTGCTATGGACACGTGGGAAATAAATCATATTGGAAATGACATCATTCTTAGCCATTTGATCAGAATAATACACAGCTATTGACATCACATGGTGATGGTTAGAGTTTGTTACAACTTAAGCAATAGAAATAGGACAGCTGTACAAATGCATTTATATTTATGTTTATTTTTATACAGTAAATACTTGTATAAATACAGGAGCAGTGAAGCAATATAGATCATCAGAAAATTTCTCAATTTTGTGTCTTCTTTATTTTTCTGTTCTTCAATTCTGCCTTTATTTTCTTGTTCCTTTCTTTATGGTATCAGAGCAGTAAGGTTGAATTCCTACAATGGGAACGACTCCTGCTTCAAGTTCAGATGTTGCTGGATCCAAATCAATAGATTCAAGCAACCCCTATTATCTTCACCCTTCAGATTCCCCTGGAATGTCTCTTGTGAACTCCATCTTTGAAGGTAAAGGGTATGGGGGTTGGAGAAGAACCATACTCATTGCTCTATCAGCTAAGAATAAGTTGGGCTTCATTGATGGAGGCTGCAAATCACCAGGATCTAATTCACCAGATTTAAAACTCTGGGACAGAACCAATAACATGGTGACTTCATGGTTACTTAATTCCCTTTCCAAAGAGATTGCTGACAATGTCATCTACTCTAAAACTGCAGAAGCTCTTTGGAAAGATCTTGAGGATCGTTTTGGTCAGCCCAATGGAGTAAAGCCTTATCACCTGCAAAAAGAACTGAATGATTTAGTTCAAGGGTCTAATGATATTGCAGGATACTATACAAAATTGAAAGGACTATGGGATGAGCTAAATCTTTTGAACACTAAAAATTGTTGCTCTTGCACCTGTACTTGTGGAGGAAAGAATGTTTCCAGTAAAGCTTTGCAAGATGAGGGGCTCATTCAATTTCTCATGGGTTTGAATGAAGCCTACTCACCTGCAAGGTCTAATATCTTGATGATCAACCCTTTTCTCTCTGTCAGTTTAGCTTACTCACTCATCATGCAGGATGAGAATCAGAGGGAGGTGGCCATTCAGTCATATTTTCCAGTAAACTCTGCCTCATATCTGGCCACCAATAAAAAAATCATAGGAACTAGTGATCTAAGAGGAAGGAAGACCAATTTGTTGTGTTCTAACTACAAGAAGCCTGGACATACAGTGGATAAGTGTTACAGGATTGTTGGCTTTCCCTCGGATTTTAAGTTCACTAGGTTTAAGAAAATTACAGGGAATGTGAGAAGCAATGCTATTGCTGCTTCTGAAGAAGGAGATGATGAACTTGTGCAAGAGAACTCTTCAGGAATGAACCAACTCAGCAAAGAGAAATTTTCTCAACTCATTCAGTTACTCTACCAGGTCAAAGTTAGTCAATCTGAGCCTGCTCTTTCAGATGTCAGTGCCAACTCTGCAGGAAAAAACCACTCTATTTCATGCCATATTTCAATCAAGTATAGTAAATAAATATTAGACTCAGGAGCATCAGAACATTTATCTTCTAATCCAGAGCTTTTCACTTACCTTAGTCCTTTACCCAATCCTATTTATGTCAATTTTCCTGATTTTTCTAAGGTAAAAACTACTCATATAGGAAGTGTTGCTCTTTTTCCTGATTTGATCATTCTTAGAGTCCTTTATGTTCCTTCTTTTAAAATCAATCTTCTATCTATTCACAAGCTTTGTATGCAATTAGAGTGCTTTATCGTTTTTTCTTCTCTTAATTGTGTCTTGCAGGGCCTTTCAATGAAGAGGCCACTGGCTCTTGGTGATGTGAGGGATGGGCTTTATCAACTAGGATCTACCAGTTTGTCTTCCAAGAAAAGAGTCCAGCATAGAGATCTAGCTACTAGGACTCCTTGTTTAGTTTTTGTTTCTAATTCTGTAGTAATCAAGGGGAATTATGATGTAAAGCTTTGGCACAACAGATTAGGGCATTTGCCCATTCCAGCAATGAAATATATCAATCTTTTGTTTTTAAATCTATGTCAAACTGTTATTGTGATGTTTTGTCCCCTTGCAAGGCAATCTAAGCTTCCCTTTCCAACCAGTGATATCAAAACAAAATCCATCTTTGAGTTAATTCATATTGACACATGGGACCTTATAAATCTCCAACCTACAATGGTTTTAAGTATTTTTTAACTATTGTGGATGACTTTAGTAGAGCTACTTGGACATACCTTCTTAAAACAAAATCAAATGCCTTTTTCATGCTCAAATATTTTCTAGCCATTGTTGAGAGACATTTTAATTGTCAAGTCAAAATTATAAGGTCTGATAATGCCTTAGAGTTAGGAAGAAGCATCATTGCTACTGAATTCTTTAATTACAAAGGAATTTTGCACCAAACATCTTGTACTGCCACCCCATAACAAAATGGGATAGTAGAAAGAAAACATAGGCATCTTTTGAAAACCTCTAGGTCTCTTCTTTTTCAATTAGGGCTGCCTATTTCCTTTTGGGGAGAATGTTTCTTAACTGCCACTTTTCTTGTTAATAGGTTTCCATCTAGAGTTTTAAAGGGGTTGTCACCTTATGAAGTTCTCTATAAACAACCTCCTACTTATACTAATTTGAGATCTTTTGGAGGTTTTTGTTTTGCCTCTACTCTTTCTCAATCTAGACCAAAATTCCATCCTAGAGCCTTGCCTTGTGTTTTCTTGGGCTATCCTACTTGACAAAAGGGATATAAGCTAATGTCTTTAGAGTCAAGGAAAATTATAATCTCTAGGTATGTCAAGTTCATTGAGTCTATTTTTCCTTTCAAGAACAACTCCAATCCTAGTTCTACCCCCGTAGGAATTTTCTCTGCACCTTATTCTCAAGAGCAAGATATTCCTGATGATACTTCAGTATTTTCAGATTCATCACCTCAAGAATCTACTCCTCTTATTGATGTTTCTCTCTCAGATTCTCCATCTTCTGCTGATTTACATACATCTTCTGATGTCATACCAACTAGACAGTCTTCTAGAATACATAAGAAGCCTAGTTACTTATCAGACTATGTTTGTAATGCAGTATATTTCACCAATCTTACTCAATCATATTTCACCTCCCCTATCAGTCCTTCTATCTATCCTTTTGCTGCACTTTATTTTATTAATCAAAACACTATAAACTCTACCTTGAATAGCAGTGAGCCAACCAGTTTTTCACAAGCTTCTATGTATCCTGGTTGGCAAGAAGTTATGGCATCTGAAATTGCAGCATTAGAGGCTAACAAGACTTGGGAAGTAGTTGCTTTGCCAAAGGGAAAGAAGGCTTTTCCTTGTAAATGGGTTTACAAGATCAAACAGAGGTCAGATGGAAGTTTGGAGAGATTGAAAGCTAGATTAGTGGTTCGAGGAGATATTCAAAAAGAAGGCATTGATTTCAATGAAACTTTCTCCCCTGTTGTTAAAATGACCACCATTAGATGCATATTGACCATTGCAGTCAAGAAAGGATGGATAATTTCGCAATTGAATGTTAACAATGCCTTCTTACATGGAGAATTACAAGAAGAAGTGCATATGCAGTTTCCACCTGGTATGGTGTTCCCTAGTGATAATCATGTTTGTAAGCTCACTAAGTCCCTATATGGACTTAGACAGACATCACGTCAATGGTATGCACAACTCACTTCAGCTCTAAACTATAAGGGGTTTATTTCATCTGGTATGGCGTTCCCTAGTGATAATCATGTTTGTAAGCTCAGTAAGTCCTTATATGGACTTAGAGAGGTATCACGTCAATGGTATGCACGACTCACTTCAGCTCTAAACTATAAGGGGTTTATTTCATCCTTGAATGATTATTCCCTATTTGTCAAAAAAGATGGTCAATTTATTTCCATTGTAGCTGTGTATGTTGATGATATCATATTAACAGGGAACAACCAGACAGAACTTGAGCAACTCAAAGCTTTTCTTAATGAGGAATTCAAAATAAAGGATCTTGGAAGCTTACATTATTTTTTAGGCCTTGAAATCCTCCGGAAAGATCATGGATTGATCATCACTCAACAGAAATACATTATGAATCTTCTCTCCGAGTATGACTATTCTTATTTTCCAGTTGCCTCCTTACCTCTAGATCCTGCAACAAAGTTATCAACTTTATCAGGGGACTTATTGAATGATGCTACATTTTACAGAAGATTAATAGGTAAACTAAATTACCTCACTCATAGCCAACCAGACATAAGCTTCGCAGTACAACATTTGTCTCAATTCATGCAAGAGCCTTGAATTCCCTATTTTTCTGCAGATCTACGAGTCCTTCGATATCTTCGAATCAATCCGAGTCAGGGATTATTTCTATCAGGAGACTCTTCTCTCAAGTTGATTGCTTTTTGTGATGCTGATTGGGGTTCCTGTATGGATACACACAGATCAGTAAATGGCTACTTTATTACGCTAGGAGGCTCACCAATTTCATGGAAATCAAAGAAACAACTCTCCATTTCCTTATCGTCGGCAGAAGCCGAATATCGCTCAATGAGACGTGTTGTAGCAGAACTAACCTGGCTCAATCGACTCCTTATCGACCTTGGAAGTCCACTGGAGCTTCCTATTCCCGTTCATTTCGATAGTCAGGTGGCGATACATATTGCTAAGAACCCGATCTTTCACGAACGGACCAAACATGTGGAACTCAACTGCCATTTTGTGCGGCAACAATATCTTGCCAGGCTTATCTCTCTTTCTTATGTTCCCACTTCATCTCAGCTCGCCGATCTGTTCACCAAGGCACTCTCTGGACCTTCTCATCAAATCATTCTCCCCAAGTTGGGACTCCTTACACTCCCCTCCAACTTGAGGCAGGGTGTTGAGGATGAAAATCACTCGACACCATTGATGTTACCAGATAGAATCAAGAATGAAGAAATGAAAGAGAAGAAGAAGGAATCAGTGTTAGTCTCTATGTGTTCAAAGGAAATTCAAAATCAAGGTCAAAATAAGTATAAAGGCAATTTTCCCTCTTTAGGCTGCTATGGACACGTGGAAAATAAATCATATTGGAAATGACATCATTCTCAGCCATTTGATCAGAATAATACACAGTTGTTGACATCACATGGTGATGGTTAGAGTTTGTTACAGCTTAAGCAAATAGAAATAGGACAGCTATACTAAATGCATTTATATTTATGTTTATTTTTATACAGTAAATACTTGTATAAATACAGGAGCAGTGAAGCAATATAGATCATCAGAAAATTTCTCAATTTTGTGTCTTCTTTATTTTTCTGTTCTTCAATTCTGCCTTTATTTTCTTGTTCCTTTCTTTAAAGTCCTATTTTCACTTTTCTTGAATTTGCTTTTCGTGGTGACTAGTGTGACTTTTGAAACGAAATATATACTGTGTTGAAAAAATTGAAGGATGTAACAGAAAATTCAAAATATGTTTAGAAAATTCTTATTTTTTTCCTCGATAATAAATTAAATGCTCGTATAATAATATACTATATATCCTCATCAACTTATAATTATTGATCTGAATAGCTATACGTGATTCTAAGATTACGATAAAATAAACATGTTAAGCAACACATGATGGGGGTTCAAGATTATCCAGTTTATAATTTAGAAAAATATTGAGTGTATTTGTGCATGTGGCATGTAATTAATCCAAATAATAATCTTATTTTAGTGGAATATAGCCTTTTTCCATAACGCACTATAATACAAGGTGGGTTGCATGTCATTTTGGGAGCTATGACTTTTATGTTAATGGAGAAATTCTTGGTCAAAGATAAAAAGGAGAGAGACAAAATTTGGTGGAAAACTAAAAATGCTACCTAAGCCAACGTAATCAACGTCATTTATGCCCTAAAAGTAGCATTATCGTCATTGATGGAGTCAAAATTTTCACTAAGTGAGTTCAAAATATAAATAAGTAAACATACAAAAAAAGAATCAAAAGAAATTCAACATCTATTATATATACATAACAAATAGCTTTAATCATATATAACTTATAAACCATATAATTCGTCGAAGGAGATTCAAATGAACTCCTGGACCCTTACCATCTCCGTCCCTTATCATAGTGTTGCAAAAAGGTGGGAAAGCTGGTGATTTTTTTCAAAGGGAATCCGCCACTGAATTATTCTCTAAGTATAATTATGATTATTTTTGGCTTGTTTAAATTATTATATTTTGAAAAGATGCCATCCATCTTGGACCTGCAATTACTGTGTAACAAATTTTATAGAAATTTTGGCGTTTGAGCAAATAGATAAGCCATGTGGTCTTTAGTCTTGACTCATATTAATTAATTTAATTAATCCTTGAATTCATGAAGACCTAATAATTTCGATTTATTTAATTAATTAAAATAACTTGGCCACCTTATGATTAATTACCCCACAAAAAAAAGAAGAGGAAAATCTTTTGTGCACAGGATTTAGAAATGTCTAGGGTGGTACTTGTTTGACTTGTGATTTATTTGGTCAGGACAAGTGAGCTAGTCATGTTTTTTTTGTTTAAGCAAATGTTTGAAAATTTAAAAGATCCATAGTAGTTGGAATGGAAGTGGGATGACACAACAAATTTAGAATTTAAAGTTTATAGATTTGTACATCTTGTTTGGATTGGATGGTTGCTAATTTTTGTATTGTACTGTATTATTGTTAGTTTAAATATAATATTTATTTTGATTGTTACTTAAATTTTATTGTATTGTGCTATTTGAATCTATTCGTTAGGTAACAATAAAAAAAATCTCATTTTATGTAACGATTGATAGGTGTGATCACGTCGTTGCCTTAATATTTTCTTTTCATTTAATTTTGTCTTTACTTATTATTTAACTATCATATTTTATCTTTTACCCTACCTTTCATATACATTATTTCTATCTCATATCCTACTTTTCTGATTGGATTATCATTCAAACTGTTGATGTCACGACCCAAGTCTACACCCTGGACGTGGCCGGCACTCAAGAACCATTGATGGTCCCCAAGCGAACCCTCATCCTGGCTGACTACAAGCGGAAGACTAACTTAAGCATGCAAAAGCTTAAAAACTGAAATAAAAGTTCATAAAACTTAAATACAAACTTTAAGTCCAAAGAAAACTCTGTATAATAAAATATATACACCTTGCCATAAAAAGGCAACTTTAGTCTTTAAAACATTTAACAAAATAAATGAAGACTTCTAAAACTCTACTGTCTATCTATGAAGACTCTAACTGATAAAGATGGAAGTCGGGACAAGAACCACGACATCCTAACAGTACAACTGATATAATTGAAAGGTAAATGAAATCCTCTGGAAGCAAGGAGGCTCACCATAGCTAACTTGAACTGTCGGATGTATCAACAAAGTTCCTGTTGATGATCCTGAATACCTGTGTCTGCATCATGAGAAGATGCAAGCCAAATGGCTCAGTACGTGGAATGTACGAGCATGTAAGGGGAATTCTGAAACATAAACATAAGCTTGAACTTGATAAAAAGTGGAAACATACCTACCTCCTTTCAAACTTACTCAACTCAAGGAATACTCAAGGATACTCAAAACTACTCAACTTACTCAACTCAAAAGTACTCAAGGATAAGATACTCAACTCAGAGATTAGATACTCAACTCAAAGATATGCTACTCGACTTTGGGTACTCAACTCAATATAAATCAACAATATACATGCAGTATATGGAAAGCTTTATAAACAGTAAAAACAACTTAGTTCGTTAAAGAAAATGCAATAACAAACCTAACTTTACTTATGTAATAAAGTAATATAGTTTATGTGGGATATTCTCTAACCGACAACCACCACTATGAGCCTAAGTGGTGATACATCGTCTTGCCCACGCTGCCAGAACTGTCCTATACTTTGCCGTCATATAGAACGCTTAACTTAGTGGATCCACTAGCTTAACTTATGTGATCATCTAAAAAGTATGACCCATTAATACCCATGATGGCTACATGGTTTATGGAGACTTGAGTTAATATGAACTCGCATCCCCATATCGGTGCTCAATACTACTCCCAAAATA
>NW_006239623.1:0-21357 GCF_000226075.1 Solanum tuberosum | reverse complement strand
TAATCTCAAATGGGTTAGAAACTCAATACTTAAGACTTAGGACATGGAGATATTACTCCTCTCATAGATACTGAACTTCTGGAGTTCATGCGGAATTTAATGGCATGAATGACTTGACTGGTAGGTCTACATAACATTATGGAACTCATGTATACAACTCTTCTCATTCTCATACGTACTTTCTCAAAATTTAACTCAAGTCGATTATGGATCTCCAAGGATTCACAATTGAACTCAAAACTTTCTTGAACTCTACTCTTAATTCTCTCTTGAATGTGAATTATGAACTCAAGAGTTATAGTTCATGCTATGAAAGATCTCATGATGACAAAGTAGACTCATGAATAAATTCTCCTCATTCTCATACTCACTTGCTCGAGTCTTGAAACAAGTAACTAGAAGTTGTATAAGACTCCTCAAAAGAACTCAAAGGGACTTTCTTAGAATGTTCGAAAGAATTCTCAAAACTTAACTCTCAACTCTACCTTGAATATGAATTATGAATTCAAGGTTATGATCATGTTAGGAATGATTTTAGGTGTTTAGAAGTAGCTTAGAGTAGTTAGAATCGAAAAGGAGTGAAGGTGCACTTTAAACGAACTCAAATGGGGCAACCGACGACAAACTGGATGGGGCAGGAGACCCTGGCGCTATGGGTGGCGCAGGGCGCAAGCCCCTAAACTTCAGAGGAGGGTTTGGGGCGCTCTGGCTGGCGCATCACTCCAGACCCCTACCCAGAAAATCCGACGAATTTCTTTGCTCGTTTTCTCACCCTATTTCGCCTGGAATCGAATGGTTTCTTCCCCAATCACTTGAATTCGATTACTTAACATAAGTACACTCTAATCTACTCAATACAGCCCTAAAAACACTCACTTTAATCTCAAGAAAATCATCAAAACTCAACACAACAAGATTTAGAATGAACTTCAAGAACACCTATCAAGAACTCAAATCTTTCAACTTCAAGAATGAAATTTGCGCTGAAGATAACATGTTTGGTGTGTGGGTGAAAAAACCCAACACTATGGAAGCTTACATACCTCTTAGGGATCAAACCCATGGCGAAAATCTGCAACAACACGCAAGAATCTCGACGAACACTTGATCCTCTCCTCTTTTCTCCTCTTCTCTCTTCTTCTTTTCTCTTCTTGAACTCTCAACTAAAACCCTAGGCGTAAACTAGGATTATAAAACTGAACCTAGTTAGATTAGACCCCTAAAATATTACTAAAAATGAATTAAACCTGACTGGGTAAGGAAAAAGACCAAAATACCCCTCAAAATCCGATTTTGACTTTCCTTATCTAGAAAGCCCAACTTTGAATGGACATATCTCCCTCATACGATATTGAAACTGAGCAAACTCGGTGGCGTTGGAAAGATAATTAAAGATATTTCCTACGGTATCTGATAGAACATATAACTAATCCTGAGCTAGGAGTTATGATCGTTTTAAGTCGACCCAAAACTCATACTTAGCTTAACTTGCAAAATTTCATTTAGTTCTTTTTCGAACTCAAGGTGCTACATCTAGTGAACTTAACACTTATGAATTTTTAATTCCTCGGTAAAATCCTACTCACAACAAAGGATGGTTCAAGTCTTAGTTCGAAAATTTTTCTGGGGTATTACAGTTGATGAGTGACATTATGTTAAAGCAGGGAACAATACAATCTATCCAAATGTTGTATTCATTAAAATAATGCAGTACAATACAATATAATATAATACGATACATTATGAAATAATATATAGTATTATCCAAACTGAGTGTTATAATATCTCAGGAAGCACACCAACAACGTGCGTTGTGTGATTCTACTGTGTTTTTTGCACTTGATTGGGTGGACAGTTGACCGGAAGATAATTTCGATTCGCCCGGCCAGCAGGCGGACGTCGTGCTTATCTTGTGTGACAACACTACAGAAGAGTCAAGACCAGGCTACCTAATAGAATGTTTAAAGTTAATATGCAAAAATAACCGAGTTTACAATCACAAATTTTGAATATTTATTATATATGAACACGTAAACTATGCTCGACATCAATTTGGACTGTTTTATTAATGCACATGCAACGTATGCCAAGTTAGAACGTACTCAGAGTCAATTAGTTTATCATAATCGTGTTTGAACTGGAATTAATGTGTGTTAGGTTCCAGAATATTATACGTGTAAATTACCAGCATTAAAGTTTGGAAATTAACCTATAGAATCAAAAATCGATTTGTGCACTATATCTAATTTTAGGGAGCCAGGGGTTCACATCTTAATAAATCGTAAAGTTTTATGTGTATTCTAATTGATGCTAATGTGTAAAATTAAATAATATGATGTATAAAACATGTTTAGATAGACTTATAACATATACCTTATAAGTCAAAAGTCATATATTTAAAAGTATTTGTGTGTTTAACTATCATGATATTACGAAATAACTTAAAAACACTTAAAATAGGTCAATTCAAACAAACTATACTTTATCATGTATTCAATTGAAATAGATTATATATCCAATTATATATGTACAAACTGTATTAATATAGTGTAATTTCGTACTCCTGTCAAGTGCAGCAGGTGAAGGAATTAAAGAAATTTGGTAGGAATTGACTGGAAATTAACTGTGAAAAGTAATATATTAAATTTTTAATTAAGTTAATGTTGTACCATTTTGAGTCATTTGAGTGTAATGCAATGGTTGGTGCCAGTTTCATTCTATTTTGAAATTTATATCTTCATATTCTTTTCAACTTTCTTGGTCAATTCTTCTCTTCAATTCATTTGGAAGCCTTCCAAAATAATAATAATAATAATAAATGATAGAAACATATATAATACGTATTTGTGGTGCATTGACGTTCTTTTCTCTTGTTGTATTGTGATCACGGCAGAGCTAGTAAGGGTCTGAGAATTCATCCGAATCTTTTTCGATGAAAAATTATGTTGTTTATAAAATATTGAACTCTCTTCGATTTCTTCATATGTTTACTCAGTCATATTTTGAACCTCATTAATGAAAATTCTAGATTCTCTTATGTTTGTGGCTAATTAATACTATTGTAGCATTATATTGTCAAAATGCATAATTATTGACTTAATACTTATTTAGTAAGCAGCTAGGTTGAAAATCATGAGACACATACATGTTGAAAATTCAACTATGTTAGTGATGGTTGAATTGAATAATAACAATATTAAGTGTCATTTATTTTTAAGCAGCCTTCCATGTTTGAATTTTATTGATTCTTATTTTGGAATGATATAAAAAATATTACTAGTAAAGTTATTTATCTCTCAATGCTGAATTAAACTATTCAAATTCTTACCTACTAGTTGAAATTAAGAATAACTTACCAATTAAAGGGAGTACATTTGTATTATTCTTTTCTTCTCTACTTCTTTTTTCAAAATGATTTCATCTTTAGATAGTAACGTGGCCTTGAGGAAATCATCCATAGTGAGATAATTCAACATATGCAATAAGTAAATACTCTCTGTTTCAATATAAGTTACAAATTAGTCTCACTTTTTATTTTTATTTTTTAATAATTGTGATGTTCAAGTCAATCTTTGTGAATCTCAATTAATTCTATAGAGTATCTGTTATCTCACACCATCAACAAATTCATATAACTTTGTGCACTAAAGCTAGGACAGATGAGAGCAACTACATAGTATCTGTTGTCTCCGCTAAAATTTAAACCTAAGACATTACGACTTCCAACCACCTCATTGACCAAGGATGCCATCTAACTTCTTTGTATTTGAAAATCATGACACGATGTTATATTCAGTAAGAAATAATTATTTGGGATAATTTACTTATTCCACAAATGGAACAGTATATAGGTTATGAAGAATAAGTTGATTGAATACGAAAGTTAAACTAGTAAGAGAGAATTTTTAATCAAAAAATTTTAAATATGTCATGTCTAACATTAAAATTGGATAATTACGAAATATTAAATAAGTATTTTTCACCAAAACAAGTTTAAAAATTATTACACGTGTCACTTAGTATTCAATTTTAGTAGCCAATCCGTCCAGTTCCTCCAGTGGACTATTAAAATTATTACACGTGTCACTTAGTATAATAGATGGTTCAGATTCATTTGTTAAAACCAGCATGTTGACACCCAATTTTGGACCTCTACAATATAAATTAATCATTAAGTTTCTTTAATTTCAAACGATTTGAAATAATTATTCAAAAAAAATTTCAAGTTATTTTTAAAATAGTTTTGTCATTTTTTATAATTTGTAAATAATATACACGCTTTACATAATTATGTGTATATTATTTAAATTTTTTTTACTTTATTAATATTATTATTATTATTATTAATATGTATTTCATATATATTCAAAAATCGTCTAGAAAAGGTTTTGTTAAACTAAATATTTTGTTAATTAATTTAAGTATTTAATAGTTTATATTTTTTAGTTAATAGTTTATGATTGAGTCAATTATTTTATTTCGTTAGAATTAAGAAGCTTGTTAATTAATTCATCTTATTTAATTACTAGTCGAACTTATCCTAATCAACTAAGTACGACTACATTTGGCTATAGTTTAAATCCAATTCAATTTTAAGTGACCAAAATTTTGGGCCTTCCTTCCCATTCCTCCATTTCCAGTTTTTCTTTTCCAATTGCCAACCCAAAAGACCTAGCCCACTTCCCACAAAAACCAGCCCAATACAATTTATTTTTTTCAGCAATGCAATTCCAAAAAGAGACCCAACAATACCAAATCCCATCAACACATACATACAACGATTACAGCAGCACCAACGACCCACCTCTACGCGCCTCACATTTTTTTTCTTTCTTCTCGCGTGAATGCACAGAAGAAACCCAACCAGAATCGCATGCCCAGCAAGATGATTGTCGTCTTGTTCCTTTGTCTCGACAAATAGTACACTCATTCAAATTTTGAGCAGAGCAGGCAGCCACGAATTTTGTCCTGGCATCGTGAGATCGCTCCACGTCGCACCCCAAGGACGGGAGATCGATCCGAGGCGTCCGTCTACCTTTTCTCTTTCGGAATAGGACGAATTTTCAGAGAAAAAGATGTATCTCCTTAATGGTGAAAGCTTTTTTTTTAGTTTGAATTCGAATTGGAAATTCAAAATTCAATCCGGTTTCCCCCCTTTTCAATTCCTATTTCGCCCTCTATATAAACCCATCTCTTTTACTGTTTGGGGGATTTTTTCTTCTTGATTATTTTCCATAACCTGAGACAAATGATTTTAACCACAAAAAATACATTAAACAATACTTAAAAGGGTGAAAAATAAATAAATAAATTGGTAGTCTTGTTCTCTTTTAAGTTTCGTTGCCGAACCTCTGTTTATTGAGTCAAGATCAGACAAGTGGTGGAGTTTGCTTCATCGTTAAGCTTGTTGTCCCAGAAGCTGCTCCGAAAAAGGTAAATCTCCTCTTGATTTTAATTTCTTGTTAGTTAATGTTGTGTTTATGCTTGTTAGTTAATGTTGTGTCTATGAATAGAATGAAAATTTTCAATCTTCTCTTATGAATTTTCTATCGATTTTATCCCCTCCAAAGGCCTCTGTTTGTCTCACCTGTTATTCTTCTTGTTGATGTTGGATAATAGGCGTTCTTGGTCCAAGTTTGCGTGTTTATTTTATTTACGTATGAAATGTGTTTCCTAAAGGTTTGCTATTTGGATTTTATTGTTGGAATGGTAGCCTCGAGATTCATGTTCAAGCAGCCTATTGTTGCTAATGTAGCTCTAGTATGCTCAATATCTTGTCATTTTGGTTCTCGAATGTGGGATATGTCTCCTGTAATCAATTTATCTGTAGTGTTTACTTCATAATTTTGTTAGCCTCTTACATAATTCAGGCGATTCGATACGATACACCATACTACTTTTCTGTTGTATTTAATAGGATTCGAGCAATTATTTTAGGAAGTTGAGTTTTCATACTGCTAGTTGTATGAAAGTTTGCCAGGAAGAATTTGAAAGTTATTATGTCATGGTTTAAACCTCAAAATTATTTATCTTTGTCTCTCTTGATTATGTAATATCTCTTAGAGAACCTTGTAAACTCAAATATCCATACAAATTGGTTGAATTCACTAGAGCAAATTAAATGATTTAACACTAAGCAATTTGTACTATTTTTCACGCAAGTGATTGTATGGTACCATGTAGTAGTTCGTGAGATTTTATAATATGCTTACTATGATCATTCTCTAGGCACATCAGTAGAGCATCTTCTTCTTCTTCTTCTTTTTAAATTTTATTGTTATTATTTTATTTTATCTTATTTTCTCTTTTTTGCAAGTTTCAAGTTGGCTACTTGGGTTGATATCATGTGTGCTATAATATTTGCACCAATCTTGTTCAAACTCCTAATTAGCATGTGTTGATATGAGTATTAAAAGCATGTGTCAGTAAGTTGTTTGCCTGGAATTTGAAAGTTTTTGAGCATACCATTGGTTAAAGTGAGTAGATATAGGTGTTATTTATCTATTTTTCACTCTATGTTTGTTTATTTATTTTTGATTGATCTTCCTCACCCATGTGTTTGCGATTCATGCATTGTTCTCTACCATTCGAATACTTTATTACGCAATTTTGAGTTAATATTAATTCATTACTCCTTTCTTTGTATGTATTGGATTCATTCGTGGACTCCTTTTCCTTGCATTTCGAAATGGGCCACGGAGGCCCAAGTTCATTCTCCTTCTCGAGTTAACCCTCAATCACCAACATTGGAGCAAACGAACAGGTCCAATTGGAAGCTAAAGGGGATGTATATGTGTTGTATACAGTATGATACAACAGAAAGAGGGGTTCCAAAAAAAAGTGCCCTAAATTTTCAGCTTTGTATTTTGCTACTTTGGGCCTAAGCCCTTGTCACTTTCATTATTACTTTGTTAGAGTTTAGGACAGGTGGAGGAATATTGGTCCTAAGGCCCAAAAGATATATCTTATATATATTAGACTAGGACAGGTGCAGCTGACTTAAATGAGCCAAAAGCTCAAAACGAGATTAGGTCCAAGTATTGACTCAGGTGGACAGAAACCAGACTTGGGCCCAAATCTCTCTCTCTCCTTATTATATATTTCGTGTTAATTTTCTTGTTAGTACATGCTTATTTACTAATTAATTTTAAGGTTCTTAACTCATAATTCCCCAAAGGACACCTATTTTGAGTTAGCTAACTTATAATACTTTATCTTAAAATAACTAAGTATACTTATCTTTTTCCAAATTAATTTCTAAAAAACTTAGAAGTTTTTCTCTACTTGGACATTTTAGATAATATATTCCCTTTTCCTCTTTAAATGATTTTAAGTTATAAAATTCGTTCATTCGGTAACTAGTCAAGCATGCCTATTGTTAGCCAAATATTTTAATTGTCGGATAACCGCAAGTTAGCGGACATTTTTGGGTGCTTTCAAACTCTTCCCGAAATGTTAATAAGAACCTCGAACCCCCTTAAATATTTTTCAATTGATTTCCTGTTTTAATCTTTTGAAAAAGTAATTTTCTTAATTTTTCTTGAAAATTAAGTGACGACTCTTAAATTAGTCTAAGTCTATTTTTTTAATAAAACAGAAGCACATTTAACTATGGTCAACAATTAATTCTATTATACTAATTGTTGACCATAGTTAAATATGCTGGTTTTAACAAATGAATCTGAACCATCTATTATATTAAGTGACACGTGTAATAATTTTAATAGTCCACTGGAGGAACTGGACGGATTGGCTACTGGACAGGAGCCAAATCCTAAATTAATAAGAGGAAAATAAAAATTAACCAAGCAAATAGCAAAGAGAAAAACAAAGTTCCTTCGTCCAAAAGTCAAATCCATTTTTTGCCTAAGGTGTAATTAATCAAATCGCCGTCTCAATCCAAGACTAGTCGGAGTAAATTTATGAATCCTCTATCTAGTAATTATTTTAAAACTTATTTTTTTTTATTAAGATTAAGATATTTGATCTAATTGTAAGTATGAATGATTAAAATATTATTTTTAAATTTTAAATATTAAATAATTGAGATTATTTATTTTTTAATATTTGAATATACATATCTTATTTATTTTTACACATAATAAATATATGATCCAACTAAAAATAATAAATATTTATATATGTTCGTTAGTGATAGTAATGATGGTTTGTGATAGTGATGATAATTGGTACTATAGTCTATAGTGGAGATGCTTGGTGTTGTAGTAACTGGCGTGCAGAGGCTAATCAGAATTTGAAGACGATGTCGATTCGTGTTATAATTTTATTAAATAGAGAAATATAAAACTAATGTAATTTGAATTAAATGACTTTAGTTGATAAAGTTTGTTGAAGTGTTGGTTTTGAACTTCACTTAAAGCCATGAGGTCGTAAGTTTGAATTACCAGCCCCCTTATTTTATCCAATATTTTTAAGGTTCTCAGATGAAAATGAAAATAACAACAAGCGACACAATGTTTAAGCTAGTGCACCCAATTAGTTTTAGTGTCTTAGAGTGCCTAATGAAATATATCTCATATCCTAAGTTAATTATATTATATATATACACATATATACAAAAAAAATCGAAGTTAACGAGTGCACATGCACACTCACATGGATAGGTGAGTATGCCTTTGATGGCGTGATGGTGGTGATTAATAGCGATAGTGACGGCGGTGATGGTGATTTTGTTGATAAAGTTAGTTGATGTTAGTAGTTAAGGACGTTGATATTGGTGACAAAAGGATTTGTGGTGATTGATGATGTTATTGGTGCTAGTTGTGATGTTGAAGATGGTTGGTACTCCCTCCATTCCATATTAATTGAATTTTTGAGACATTTTTATTTTCATTTTTCAAATTAACTTAATTGTTTAGTTTTCAAGACTACTTTTAGAGTGTTCTTCCAATTTTACCCGTCATTTGGGTTTTCAATGTGATGCTTCAATAAATTTGACAATAATGAATAAGGGTAAAAATGGAAAACTATGTTCAATTTATGTCTTAATCTACTTTTCTTAAACGGTGTGAAACACCTCAGAAATTCAATTAATATGGAATGGAGGGAGTAATAGGGATTGATCACAATTGTGGTAGTGGTTGATAGTGACAGTGCGATGGTAGTGATAGCGGATATAATTATAGTGATGGAGGTGATAGATGTGTAGTGACTGATAATAATAGTTGACAACAATGGTGATTGTGATAATAGAACTGCAGAAGTGGTTAGTGGTTGGCGAAAATGATGATAGTGATGATTCTAATAGCAGAGACCGTTAATGATGATGGTTGTCGACATAATAAAGGTGAAAATTATCCACACAAAAATAACTCTTAATAATATTACAACTTTAATCAATCTCTTGATAATTAACTATGTCTTATTTAGATCAAATAAATACTTAAAACTTTAATGTAAATAAATACATTTAAAATGTATGTATGCTTGCACTTCACTTTATTCAATCTCTTGATAACTAGCTATGTCTTATTTAGATCAAATAAATACTTAAAACTTTAATGTAAATAAATACATTTAAAATGTATGTATGCTTGCACTTCACTTTATTCAATCTCTTGATAACTAGCTATGTCTTATTTAGATCAAATAAATACTTAAAACTTTAATGTAAATAAATACATTTAAAATGTATGTATGCTTGCACTTCACTTTATTCAATCTCTTGATAACTAGCTATGTCTTATTTAGATCAAATAAATACTTAAAACTTTAATGTAAATAAATACATTTAAAATGTATGTATGCTTGCACTTCACTTTATTCAATCTCTTGATAACTAGCTATGTCTTATTTAGATCAAATAAATACTTAAAACTTTAATGTAAATAAATACATTTAAAATGTATGTATGCTTGCACTTCACTTTATTCAATCTCTTGATAACTAGCTATGTCTTATTTAGATCAAATAAATACTTAAAACTTTAATGTAAATAAATGCATTTAAAATGAATGTATGCTTGCACTTCAGTTAAACCACATGTAAAAATTAATTAAAATTTTAGTCTGTCTGCCTGTAAAAGCAAAATTAAAAAGAAGCATGCACGTTAAACTGAAGTTACCTAATAGTGGATATTTGTGTAAAACAATACAAGCCGAATATTGATTAAATGGAGCGATCAAAATAGAGGGTGTCCCATAAAATTCCTACCACATGAAGCAAATTGGGGAAATAAAGCAAATATTCCATAAAAATAAAATAATTATAAACAACAAACATATATCCCCTTATATTCATAGTCCATTAAATAATTACACTATATATCTTAATTAATTTCACTTAACTGATACTAAATCAGTATGTATACTGTATTGGTATCGTTGAGGTTGATAATTTCATTTACCTGATACTAATCAGTATATATATGTTGTATTGGTATCATTAAGACAAACAATTTTTATGTATGGAGGCGAAAAATGATTGTTCATAGCCTGAAGGAGAACTGCTGCAGTAGTGATAAAAATTGTTCAGAGAAGGAAAAGGAGAAAAGTATAAACGCAAAACTATATTTCATAATTATTAGTGTAACACCTCGAAATTTGAAATAGCTAGAAAGAAGTTTAAAATCTGGAAATAGTCATTTTTGGAAAGTATAAGAAAATTTGAAATTTTTTAAGTTAAAGTGAGTTTTGGTCAACTTCAAACGACTATAACTCATATCTCAAGATGAGTTACGTATAGTTCCAGATATGGTTGGAAAGCTCTTGGAATGATCTTTCCAACGCCGCCGAGTTTGTGCGATTCTGAGTTCGTATGAGTAAGTTATTCCCTTTGGAAGTTGGGTTGTTGGATTAAGGAAAGTCCAAATCAGGATTTGTGAAGGGTTAACTAGTCTTTTCCTTACCTAATTTGCCTGTTTCGTTTTTAGGGATTAATTGGGGTTAAAACAAGACTTTATTCAGTTTAGAAAAATTAAAATTGACGCTAGGGCTTGAAAAGGAGAAGAAAGAAGAGAAAAGAGGAGAGAAATCAAGAAATCACCAAGAACGTTCAAGTTTTGTGAGTGAAATTCGTCGGGGGTGATCCCTACAAGGTATGTGAGATCACATAGTGTTGGGTTAGTTCACCCACACGCCAAACTTGTTTCAATTCAACAAAAAATGGAGTTGATTGAATGTTGAGAAAGTGAAGTTCTTGAAGAACATTGTTGAATTATTGTTGGTTGATTGTTGAATGCCTAGTGTTGATTTAATTCGTGTTTCCGAGTTGTTTTTCGAGTTAAATTTATTGGATATTGAGGGTACTAATGATCCTAAGTATTTGGGGAAAGAACTATGGAGGTTTAGAGGGTTTAGAGATGAAAAACGAAGGAGAAAAGTCGAAATTTTCTGGGGAAAAGGATGGGGCGCCGCGCCAGCGCCCCAAAAGAGTCTTTGAAGTTTACCCCTTGGGGCGCCGCACCAGCCAGCGTGCCCCAACTTATCCTCTGAAGTTTGGGGCCTTGCGCCCCACGCCCAGTGGCGGAGCCAGGATGTTCGCTAAGGGGGTTCGAAGTATAAAGTAATAAATACGTGAGATGGGAAGAAAAATATTAATCTTAACTCGCTAAATTTAACTTGTCTTGTTATGCCGCGTTTAGGTTCTTCTTACTTTTTACCCTGCTCCATCGAGTTTTTTTTTCAAATTCTTGTGCTCTTTTTTTCTTTAAGTTTTGTCATGTTTTATTTTATTTTGATTTCTGAATTAGTGCCCTTTCAATCTATGTTACTATAAAAATCACCAAGATTTTTTAAAGGGGTAAAAATTGACATATTTAGAAAATAAATAAATGACATCATCTTTTTTTTTAGTTCAATTAATTCAATTTACTAGGTTAGTCATTTGTAAAAAAACAAATGATCAATAAATCAAATAAGATTAGTTTAATTTTCATCTCCTTAGAATAAAATTGAAAAAAAATACAATGAAATTAAAGAAAAAAATTTAAATTAAATAGATTTTGTTTAAAAAACTATTCACAATTTTAATATTTCTTCGTTCGGTTAAATTTAATTTACTTTATTATATATAAATATTTTTTCTAACTCAATTTAAAATTTAATAAAAATTTATCGTTTCTTCAACTTAGTACACATAAAGAGAACTATGTAGAAACAAAATGAAAAATATAAATAAGAAGAATCTAAAAGAAAAATTTACAAAGAATGTGGCTAATAAATTTAAACAAAGACAGATTGAAAAAAAAAAATAGCATAAAAAGAAAATAATGAAAAATAAAAAGGATAAAAAGGGATAAAGCTTCACATTGAACCAATGAGGCATTTTCATTTGTTTGGGAATCTGGGCCCAAAACTTCTCAACCCTTTTAAAGCATAGAAAAAAGATGAAAAAAACAATTGCGCCTGATGACATTCGAACTCAGCCCTTTCAGGCGGAACTTGAACCCCTTGACCATTCCGCTATCCTTCTCTTTAGTGTTGAGGGGGTTCATTTTAATTAATATACCCATAAAATTAGAATTTGACCTTACATATACAGTGTAATGTTTCCGCGAGGGGGGTCACCACGTAGCTCTGCCCCTGCCCACGCCTCTCAGAGCGCCAAGGACGCCAGTTCACCCTATTCTTCCCCCATCTTTTCGTACTAGTTTCTAAGTGATGTACCTATGTTTTGTAGTTGAATTCTAACACTCTAAGGTACATCTAAATATCATGAAATCATCCATAAACATGAGATCATAAACCTTGAATCCATAATCCAATTCAAGGAAAGTTAAGATCAAAGTCAAAGAAGTTAAGAGTCAAGTCTAGAAGTTAAGAAGCAAGTCAAAGCAAAGTTTCTTAAAGTTTTCAAGAGTCTTTAACAATGTTTTAAATTCATTTTAAGACTCAAGTTTTCAAGTTAAGCAAAGAGTAAAGAGTTGAGTTTATTTCTCAAAAAACTATTAGGGAACTAAGTATTCCCAAAGAAGTTTATAAATGTTTTCACATTTGAGAAAGAAAGGGAAACAACAATTCCAAGAGAGCTTTTAAGCTAAGTTTTGAGTAATTATCTCAAACCAAAGAAAGAAGTTTGTTTTTAAAACATATGAGCTAAGTATATTTTTGGGAGTAGTATTGAGCACCGATATGAGGATGCGAGTTCATATTAACTCAAGTCTCCATAAACCATGTAGCCATCATGGGTATTAATGGGTCATACTTTTTAGATGATCATATAAGTTAAGCTAGTGGATCCACTAAGTTAAAGCGTTCTATATGACGGCAAAGTATAGGACAATTCTGGCAGCGTGGACAAGACGCTGTATCACCACTTAGGCTCATAGTGGTGGTTGTCGGTTAGAGAATCTCCCACAGAAACTATATTATGTTATTATATGAGTAAAGTTGAGTTTGTTACTACATTTCCTTTAACGAACTAAGTTGCTTTTACTGTTTTATAAAGCTTTTTCATATATTGCATGTGTTCATTGCTTTATTCTGAGTTAAGTTATTCATGAGTTGAGAAGAGCCAAGGTAAGTGTTTCTTTCAAAATCTTTTCAAGCCTTTGTATTGTTTAGCATTCCAACTCGCATACTCGTACATACTGATACCAGTTGGCCTACATCGTCTTATGATGCAGACACAGGTAACCAGGATCAGCATCCAGCGCCTCGTTGATCCAGCTTGAGCACTCAGAGTCTGTGGTGAGCCTCCTTGCATTCAGAGGACTCCTTTATTTGCTTTCTAGTCTTTCAGATGTTAGGATGATCGGGGGTCCTATCCCGACACCCCTCTTTGTTTTAGAGGTTTCATAGACAATCAGTTATTAGTTCTTTAGTCTTCTCATTTTATCTTATGTTAAGACTTGGGTTGCCATTTTGGCCAAGTTGAATGTTTAATTCTTCTAGCATTCTAAGTTATATTATTAAGCTATTTGAGTAAGTTCAATTGATCATGTAATCATGTTTAGAGTCTTCCGCTGAGTTAAGTAAGCCAGGCCAAGGGTTCGCTTGGGGTCAGCAATGGTTCTCGAGTGCCAGTCCCGCCTAGGGTGTAGACTCAGGGCGTGACAATTATTTTCAAAGACAAATTATATTTATATTTTTATAGTACCCCTATACTTAAAAAGAAATACTTAGTACCTATAGGGAATCAAATATTATCATGAGCATACTTACAAAGCACCACATATCATTCATGCTAAAAGCATAAAATGAAACATATTCAATATCACTTACACTTGGTAAAAAGAAGAGCATGGAAGCATCACATAACTCTATACAATCTAGACAAATCTATACAAGATTTAGAAAAGGCATTTTTATCTGTAAGCCTAAGATCAATAAAATTGATTGTAGCCATCCACGAGATAAAAATGATAAGAATAGAAGAATATTTTGAATACAAAAATGCAAAAGGCATATTAAAAAGAAATGTTCTTTATACAACATAAAAAATGCTTACATATTTAAATTCCGCATACCATGTATTTATAGAATACATCACAGCCCCTTTATATATATATATATATACTAGAGACGTGATGGCCCGTGCTTAGCACGGGCCCAACACTCCCACAGTTATGACATAAAATTGAAAATCATATATATTTGACCATATCAAAATGCTTGAGGCTTCTGGTTAACTATTATAACTTACACTGAATACCTAGCTATAAACTAAAACAACACTCCTTGCAAATGACAACTGTTACTCAAACAATAAAGCATTTTAAATCCATCCATATACAAATTTACCAGGAAGCTATTGTTACATGTGAAAAATATCTTCTGTGTACATCATTGCGCTTAATAAGATAGTTATTTATACGACATGAAAAAAATACAAATAAATAGAAATATACCATTAAACATATCAAATGTATGTATCTTTGAACGTGTCTTGATTTATCATTTCAGTAAGAAAGAGCTACACTCTACAGCTTGGAAGCCATCCTTGGCTATTCCAAAAATCATATAGCTTTAAAAAGCTAGTAAAAAAACAATTAGCTGAGAAAACATGAAATAAAGAGGTCTGCAAAAATAAAACTAGAAAGCTATAAAATAAAACGTTGCATTTGTACATACTCCATAAACTCTTATGCAAAAAAAGTTTGGCAGATGTACATATTCCATAAACTCTTGTGCAAAAAAAGTTAAAAGTTGCAAGACACTTGTAACATTCCATTACTACAGAAAGATTAAAAAGACAAAATAACCACACCATAATAGAGCAACAGAACACTAATAGGCTTATGGAAATCTTTTGTATCATCAGTGATTTTTTATAATAATACCCTCAAATTTATCAGTGTATTATTTAATTAAAAGAACTAAAATAACGAATCAACATTAATGGTGCTGAACGAAATCAAGTTAATATAATAGACTATATTATATACACCCATGTTAATTGATGTCATAGCATAATACTACTAAGAAATGAACTGAAATTTCTTATGATTTATCAAGGAACTGAAGTAGATCATCATTCAAATACACCAACTATCAAGCAGCCCATGCATCTGAATGACAACAGAATGGTATTGTCTCCCCCTTAGGGGTAAGGGAGAAGGTGAAAAGATAATGCGAGAAATTAAATTCAACGTTATTTATCATGTCTAAATGCTGTTGAGTTCTCTCACTATGAATGAAGAGGCAATATTTTTACTCGATCTGCTGTTGAGTTCTCTCAATCTCATCACAGCCTAGTAACTGATGAAGGTAGTAGTCAGCTTGCAGGGTCTATTTATATGACCCTCACAGGATGTCTATTGAAAATATTAGAAAGGAAATAAAAACATATTAAATGAGAAATGATGACTCTATATATCACCAGGATTATCCTAGAATATAGGTGAGTGAGTATAATTTTTTTATCGGAAAAGGCTCAAAAATACCCCTAAACTATCCTAAATAGCTCATATTTACCCTTAAATTATATTCCGGCTCAAAACTACCCTTCCTGTCATACTATTGGGTCAAAAGTACCCTTCTTATTAACTGAAGCTGTTAAATGCCATGTGGATGCCACATGACATGCCACGTAAGCGCCACAATTTCATTCATTTCCACATAGACTAATATTCCTAATCCCTATTTTTCCCCCTCATTTCTCCATTTCCATTTGAAACCATTTCACCCACCCCTTTCCCCTCATTTCTCCATTTCCCTTAGAAACGATTTCATCCATTTCCCTAATTTTCCACTCATTTCTCCATTTCCCTTAGATGAATTAAAACTTATCTGAAATCATTCATGTCAGAGAGTCCTAAGTAGAATTAGTTAACTCTGTAAAGGGAAAAGAAATAAGTCAGTTTTCAGTGTGCATTGTTCTTATACTGTGAATGCATAGATGATGGCAGAATTTCAACTAAAAATGGAAGTAACACCTAGAAATTTAATGCCTCACTTGACTTGTAGGAAGCTTGTTTATTACTTCTCAGAAAAAAAATTAAAATATGAAGCTTGTTTGTAGTGACAAAACTGCTAAGAATTATGAACTCACAGGTGTCTTAGTATTTGGTTTAGGTACTTGTATTCCTTTTCTTTTTGCTAACTTCACTATATTTGAGGAATTTGCATGATTTACCCTCTACCTAGCTAGTTAATTACAACCATTCTAGACAGTTACATCAGTGTAAATGAATGATCCAGTAACATTATTCACCATAGTTTGGAAGCTAAAGTTTGAAAAACAAACAGTGGCCACTACTAAATCCACTAAGCCATGAAATTGAACATGTGAACAAAAATAAGCTAAAACTAAGACAATGTTGTTGCAATGAGTGGAAAATTAGGGAAATGGATGAAATCGTTTCTAAGGGAAATGGAGAAATGAGGGGAAAAATTAGGGATGCCATGTGGCATCCACTTGGCATTTAACAACTTCAGTTAATAAGAAGGGTACTTTTGACCCAATAGTATGACGGGAAGGGTAGTTTTGAACCGGAATATAGTTTAAGGGTAAATATGAGCTATTTCGGATAGTTTAGGGG
This sequence comes from Solanum tuberosum, assembly GCF_000226075.1. NCBI lineage: Eukaryota > Viridiplantae > Streptophyta > Magnoliopsida > Solanales > Solanaceae > Solanum > Solanum tuberosum. The sequence continues at coordinate 4,415 of NW_006239623.1, read as the reverse complement.
GTATTTTTGAGCCTTTTCCCTTTTTTTATTTACGAAAAAGCACAAAAAAGAAAAGAAACTTAAAACTCCTTTTGAATTTAAGAAGTTCCTAGCTCCCCTTCGATCATTTTTAAACTATTATATCATAACAACAATCTTCTGCTCAAGGAATAACTCGTGTAAATATAGTATATTAATGTGTCATTGTAGAAATTTGTATTACTAAAAAGAATATAGAATACTGTATACCTCGTGTCATGGAGATCATTTCCTGGGTTATAACTTATAAGCCCAAAGAGTCATTAGAGTCTGTTTATAATATGCATCATCCTTCAATCTGTCTTCAATCAGGAACAAAATTAGAGTCAACTATATAAATCATTTGTAACTATTCTCTTTTTACCCCAACATTGCTTTGCTTATAAATATTTTTCATTTTATTGCAAGCCAAGGCTCTTTGTCAAAGAGCCAAAATGGATGCATATCACTTAAATTTTCATGCGGTGCACAAGCATTAACTATCGGCCTAAAGTTATTATCAGTATAGACTGACCAAACAAAGACACTTAACTTATCTATGTTTGAATGCAAAGGAACAACCTTCAAGGTACAATTTTTTTAAAGTAAGAACGGGAAGAAATAGGATAATGTCAATCAGTTAAATGAATATTGCTGCATTTTTCTACATAAAATGACCGTAGCCTACTCGTAAATAAAATGATAAATACAACAATATATCCATTGTAATTCCTTAAGTGGGCTATGAGGTGTTGTAATTAATTATTATAAAACCCAATTACTCCAATACAAAATAGTGACAGCTAAAATCATTATTATAAAAGCAATTGCAAACATCATGAACCCAACGATTAAAGATCTCTTCTCATAGTTATAAGTACAACAAAAGTGGTCGATCAAAACACAAGCACATCAAACAGCATAGTAAGTACTTTAGTAGCTTCCTTAGCTGGTGCAAGACCCATAATGGAGACACCAATACAGAGGTTCTTTTACCAAATTCAAAAGTGCTAACAGTAGAACATGAATTATGTACTAACAACAAACATGCTCACTTATTTTAGTTCTCATATCCAAATGAACATTGAATTCACGTGACAAAGAAAAAGAAGAAAACCACACAATCAAAATGACATTGTATCACGATCATAACGTTACATAGAGTCTCTAAATAGTAGTCATTTCATGATTCTCAACAGGCATATTGAGATGAATCGTCAAATACAAATTTAAATTGATGTAAATATCTACTAAAATTCATTAATCTCATGTAATTAAAGTCGAAGTCATTTCAAGTATAGTTTTTTCTTATTTGTCAAACATAACAAAATTTTACAATTTATACAAGATTAAAGAGAAAACTCCTCTGAAACACTATTGTGCACAAGCGCTCAAATTCCGCCTAAACAACGCATAGAACAAAGTTTCACTAGCCAACCAACGCACGACTAGGAATGAAACCCTATTGACAGTGTCTACAAGTCCAAAAATTGGACAAACTTTGGGGAATCCACATGATTTGAATTACTAATAAATATCTCAAATTCATCTTACAATTGAATTGAACTATAGTCTCATTGAATTGAACAACAGTCACAGTCGTTATTTGTCATTGTATATCTTTTATCTTCATGTGATATTTATTTTCTTCAAAACTTCATCGTAAGGAGATCGAGTTTCACGTTCTAACCATCGATTTACCTTAAATGAATTTCGTTTTGAGTGAGTGATTTCTCAATTTAACTGGAACGTCAGAGAAATTTTAAATCTAAAATTTGGGGCAATTTTGTCACGATTCAAGTCTGCACCCCCAGCCAAGACTCGGTACCTGAAACCACGAGTTACCCTCGGCTAACCCTTGGCATACATATCAAAGCATAATATAAAGAACTAAGTGGAAGCTAAAATGCATGACTGAATAATAGAATTTAGAAAAATAATCCGTGAAACCACATTTCTATTGTCTAGAATTAGCCTCTACTAGTTCGATTGAAAACATAAGTCTACCAGGATATGAGCCCCAGCTACCTCAAAACCAAAGACAACATGAAGGAAAGTCTATTAACTTAAATTAATGGAGTACCCAAATGAGGAGGGTTCACCAAGTGCTAACTAGAAATGCTGCAACCATACTAGCCACATGTCTGAGTACGAACGCCAGAATCTACATCATAAAAGGATGCAACGTAAAAAAAAGTATGCATTGACCAATACATGGAATGTACTGAATATGTAAGGACACCAACATACTCATATAAAGTAACATAAGGAAGAAACAATGGAATAAAGTTCTAAAAAGTAGAGTCATAATTGTAATAAAGGCATTGGAAAGAAGCAATTGAAACCCATGCATAAATATCCGTTTTAAGACCTTTTTCAAAAGACACATAAAGCTGAGTTTAAATCAGTAGCCTTGCATAATTATAACGTAAAATAACATACTTAATATAACTCACATGAAGTTAAGGGAATATCATAAAAGGTGCATAAATTGGGGAGTTTCTTATAACCGACATACACCATGTAAGCTCATGATGTCCAATAGCTAATCCAGTAAAGAGGGTTGCCCTATACCTTTCCAGAGTATAAGACCATATCATATATATCCATATGGATCCACTAATCTAAGCCTCTCAGGGCCAGAAGGTTAACCGACAAAGTGGTGAAACATAATCCTACGTTGACGTGTGGTTATGGGATTTAAGTTTTCTAAACTCGCGTCCTCTCGGACTCAGAGGCATATCCAGAATTTATAGATGATGGGTGCACTATTACAAAAAGGTGGATCTAAGACATAAATTTGATCGGTTAGATTCTTTTTACTGAAAACCATTAAAATTTAAAAATCATAGGTCCAAAATTAACTTTTATTTATCCAAATCAGTTACAAAATCTTAGAAAGAAAACTAAAACAAGATAGATAAAAGATTCAAATTTCTAGCCTCACCTAGAGAGGTGCACAATCATCATCGTACTACATTATATGATACTTCGAGTTTGGGTTCACGCATCTATATTTAAATATCTTAAAAAAATATAACACTACTATATATGATTTCGGGAGGGGACCATGGGTTCACGTGAACCCGGTGACCCCCTCCTGTATACGCCCCTGCTCTCGGTACTAAATAGTCACCCCAAAGCAACATATATTCATATAATGTTCATAGGTATGAAAACCATTTATCATCTTAATTCATTTATGAGGCTCAATTCAAAAGTCATATCTTAAAATAACCTATATTTAGGTTGTAATTCACATCAAGCTTACAATTCATAAGGGTTTGAATGACCATAAAAATCCTTCTAAATCACTAACATAAGGTTTCAAAACCAAAGTGTAACAAGGAAAACATAGCTTATTGAAGAAAGATCATGATTTCATAAAAGTCCTAGTTTTACTTCTAACAATTTTTTGAAATTCTTGAGAATTAAAATACTTGAGGCATGAGAGCGAAATGAATGCTCTAATTAAAGTCTTACGTACCTGAGAAAATGAGACTTAGAAGAAAGAACTCATTTTGATGTCTTAGAACCTTATAGCTTGAACCTGAAAAATCCTTCTATATATGATTTTCTTGGAGATGAAGTGTGGAGAAGAAATCTTGGATTGAAACCCTTAGAATACTTGAAGAGAATCTTGAACTTCGAGCCTTTAATTTAGATCTTGCGAAATTGGAGAAATCACTTTCTTGGAGTTCTTAATTTTTGGAAGAAGGAAAATTAAGAATTTCGAGAGTTTCTATATAAATAGTGATGTTATTAGGTTATAAGATGAACTTAGGAAAGTTAATTGAAAGTAAAAGTTCAAGAATATCCTTCTAGGAAAGTAAGAAGACCCTAAAAATATAAAAAATGACCTTTAATTTTAATGAAGTCTGTCAGTCCAATCGACGATTTGGAGTTTCCCTTGCTGAAATATTCGGTAGATCACCAAATGGGCTCTAGATCACTAAAATATTCAGAGCTTGAAGGTTTTTAGGATATTTTGACAAAGTAATTCGGCGATTCACCAAACCATTCGACGAGTCGCCAAATGGATAGGTGTTCTCGCTGAATTTTTCAGTGCGTACATGTTCAAATAGAACAACAATAACCTTTTACTCCAAACTTATTGTAACATCTTGCAACTTGAAATAGCTAGAAAGAAGCCAAGAACTTGAAATAAACTTTTTTGGAAAGTATAAGGAAATCTGGAAATTTTTAAGTAATGTAAAGTTGAGATTTTGGTCAACTTCAATCGACCATAACTCCTAGATCAGGATGTGTTAGGTGTATTTCCAGATATGTTTGGAAAGATCTTGGATTTATCTTTCCAACGCCGCCGAGTTTGCATGATTCTGAGTTCGTATGAGTGAGTTACGTCCTTTGTGAGTTGGGTTGTTCGAATGAAGAAATGCCCAATCCGGAATTTAAAA
>NW_006239622.1:182002-182475 GCF_000226075.1 Solanum tuberosum | reverse complement strand
AGGATGAATACAAATTAAGAAGGAAATACAAATATGTTGGTATACTAATTGAGATTGAAATACAATGTAAAAACAAAAAATGTAAAACTTGTTGATATATAGATAGAATGAATACACAAATAAATGGTTGATTCAGACATTGTAGACAGATAGATGCTTTCCCCAAATCTAAAACCCTAAATGCAAATATAAATGTATTAAAAATAAAATAAAATAAACATATGAATGAATTTGTAGATTCTAATAAATCTGAAATATTAAAACAAAATCAGAAAAAAATAGAAAAAAAATTATTTAATCGACTAAATAAAATACATCAATTTTACATGAATATGTAAACAAACCTGCATAAAAATCGGAAAAATTAACGGAAAATCCATTATATGTACAATGCGAAATATAAATAAAAAATGGTGATATTGAAAACAAATCAAAAGAAATCAAAATAACTAATCGAAATGGATAATGGAAAT
>NW_006239622.1:177459-181927 GCF_000226075.1 Solanum tuberosum | reverse complement strand
ATATGTAAACAAACTTGCATAAAAATCGAAAAAATTGACGGAAAATCCGTAATATGTACAATGCGAAATATAAACCATAAATGGTGATATTGAAAACAAATCAAAAGAAATCTAAATAACTAATCGAAATTACCTTTACCAAATTCAAAATTTCTTGAATTAATATATAGATTTTGTTTACCAATCGAGAAATTTCTTGAATTAATACAAAGATTTTGTTGAAGAATCGAATTTTGAATAATGTGTGTTTCAAGATTAGCAAAAAACTTGAAAAAAGAGAATATGGGAACGTGAAAGGTGGGAAAAAATAAAAACTTTAAGTTAGAAACGCTAAATGTGGGAAACGTGTAAGATGTGGGACGAATATTAATGGATAATTTTGTATTTGTTTTTTTATTTTTAATCTGTTATTGGTTAGAATTTGGTCCAATGATAGACTCTTTTGATTAATAAAAGGAAATATAAATAATAAAATGTGAATACAAATTATTTTTGAAAATATTGACATTCTGAAATTTTAAATAAATATTTTAAAGTATTATTGTTTTGACTAAATATGTTAGGAATTATGACTAGATAACTAATTTTCCTAAATATTAATAGTCCAAGAGAAGGAATTTTGGAGTCGAAAGTTCAGTCTTGAAGAAGATCAAAGTGGTGCAGAAAGAGGCTTTAAATCAGCCCAAAAGGAGGCCAATTCAGCCCTTTAAGTGGAGTTAAAATTAGCAACCCAAAAGGGGCTCACAAGACATGACCAAGGGTCCCCACAAAGTTCTTAATCCAACCACAATTATTATGATTTTAGTTTTTGCCTTAGCCCCAAGCTAGAGTTTTATTTTATTAAGTTCTAGATTATCCTTTTAGGGTTTTATTAGAGCTAACAGTCAACTTATTTATTCTATAAATAGTAGTTTTTTCCAATCATTAAAAGGACATTAGATTGATATCAATAATATTAGAGAGAGTTCTTTTAAACCTTTGTAACTTGTTCTTTGAGAATTTATCTTTATACATTTACTAGTTTCATAGTTCAAGATATGAGGTAATTTCTTCGTGTGATGTTTGTGATTTCTTTTTGGTATTCTTTAGAAGGTGATTAGTTTATAAATACTAATTATTATCTTTAGTTACTCGTAAAGTGGTCAAGATCCGAATCTATTATTTTGATTCGTTTTTCAAGTAAAGTAGTTAGATTTATTCCATAAATCTATGTGTTGTTACTTGGATCATGTCAAGGCTTAGAACATTAAATCCTTGGAAATTCTTGGATCCTTCCTTTGAATTTTCATATCTTTTTTTATTTAGTTTCTGTTTCTTTTCTATAACAGCTTCTGCACTCTAATTTATAACTTTATATTTATGATCCCCTTAACCTCACTGTTAACAATTACTCTCGATGTCAAGAGTTCCAACTCCGTTGACAATGTTAAATCAAAGATCTAAAACAAAGAAAGAATTTCCCCGGATCAACAAAGATAAGTATTTACTCGTACACTTGCAGATTACAATATTCAAAAGGAGTTCACCCTTCATCTCGTCTTGAGTCTTTGTGGAGGTTATAGGGAAGATGAAGTTTATCCTATCATTGTTAGGACATACAACGGGGAGAAGTTTACCTTAGAAGTCAGGACTAGCTTTACAATTGAAAATGTGATAATAATGATCCAAGAAAAAGGAGATTATAAAGATAGGCTACAGATGCTATTAGATGGGCAATATCTAGAATATAAGAAGAATCTTTTTAATTTTAATATTCGAAATAATTGGACACTCCATCTTACAGGACAATAAAAAGGTACATTATAGATCCTTGTTAGGAAGTTGACAGGGAAGACTATTTGTTTTAGAGAATTTTCAAATTATTAATAATGTATCACAAAGATATTAAGAATAAATATAGTTTTGTGTACACTCCTCTATCAATTGGCTTTAGTCTCATTCATCAAAGATGTTCAAAAGATATGAGTTGTTTTAAAGTCAATGTTTAATCATGTCTAAAGCTTGCTCGGGCTAAAAATGATTAAATCAAGATGAGCTAAATAATGAATTATAACTCAATTTGTCCAATTTTAACTCAGTTTTTTATTATATCCTTTTGGTGATATTTATATATTTCTGAAATGAAATATCCGTCAACAAAGTCTTCCTAAATATTTCATATTATAAAATTTAATAACCTGTATAGCTACAAATTAAAAATAGCTAATTAAGTATACTATCTATCTATGCATATCACATATTCATGTAAATATTTCATCACATTTCTTTTTATTCTTTCCAAAAGAATGTAACTATTTTATATTTAAAAATAATTTTAATTTTAAATTTTTTGTTTCACTTCAACGACATGTTTATAGTTATTTACTAACTAGCGTACTTGTCCGCGCTTCGCGTGGATATAAAAAGATATTAAATATATTTTAAAATAATTAATAAATGATATAAATACAAATTAAGTTACAATTCTGATATTATCTATTCAGAAAAATTGTTAAAATATCTCATGCTGCATTTTCAATTTAAAATTGATGATAAAAAAAATGAAAACATAAAAATTGATATGAAAAGCTTCAGTCAAGTAACAATCTAATTATCATAGTTTCATACTAAATTCAATGATTCTTATCGTAATATTATTGGTTCAACCAACAATACTAAATTTACTTGATCATAAATTACATGACCTTTTTTTCTTTTTGTATAAATGACTCTATAATAAAAACATAAACAAATCAATATATATTTGTGCTAAATCATGGTGAGAAAAAAATAATACTTGAATTACATTCGAACATATTTATGCCCGAGATTCAAAAGTTGGAGAATTTTTTTTCGATGATTGATGCTCGTACTGGCATTCATTTACTGCATATTTGTGTCACATAAGATCCATTAATATTAAAAAAAAATATTTTAAAACTTTCATTCTTATAGTATGCATTGCGAGAAGAGAGAATTAAGTTGCTATAGTGAAACTCTGTCGTTGAGGTTATACTTATACAATAAAAATAAAATAAAATTAATCACATAATTTATCGTATAGAAATTATCAGTAGTGAGAAGAAATATTTTTTTAAAAAGAATACGTGTATGCAATGACAAAGATGTAGAAAAAGTACCAAAAGTTGAATAATATTTTACAACACTAATACAATTGTTCCTATTATTACAATATTATTGTGGTAATTATTATACATGTCTCAAAATAGATTTTTATAAGTGTCATTTTAAGGAGTTTATAAATTTGTATATTAAATATTTGAAGGTTATTAATATGAAAGGTTAGGATTTATAGACATTACTAAATTAATTAAGATTTAAATTTATGTAATTGAAGAGGTATGAATCAAGAAGATGATTTTATAAAATAAAATAATTGAAAAAGATTAGAAAAAATGTCAATTTTATATATATATATATATCTTCTCTTGTTTTTTTTGGCTTTTATCGTTATTGAGTTTAACTTTTCCATTTTTTATTTACTAATTTGTGTACTTTATATTAATTCCACATTAGTCTTGCTTTATTATTTCAATAAAACCTGAAAAGTGAAACATCCACTCTCTTCCTTAACCGATTAGAAAATAAATGTTCATCATTTCTAATAAATTAAATTATATGCTTGCACTTTGTAAAAAATATATGTATATAGTTTATTTGGATGGAAAGATCAATAACATATAATATTAGATTTCTCTTCTTTTTTTTTCCATATTTTTCATTGAGGTATCAACTATATTCTTTTAATTGTTTATATGATACAATTTTGGAGCTGGTCATTTTTAATTATTATGTAATAATAATAATAATGTTTATATGCAATTCACACAAAGAAGATTAATTATATATATGACTTTTCTTTAACACTTTAAACACAAATTTGTTATTAAGAGAACTAAATGACAAAATTTAAATGCTTTCTTAGTCAATAAGAGAGTTAAAAATAAATTAGTTTTAGTTCTTTATATATATATATATATGATCTCTAATTTTAGTATACATATAAGTTTTATTATTTTTATATTAAAATTTTATAATGCCTCTAATTATAAGATAACAATATGAAATATTAAATGATATCATGAACATGACTTTAAACATAGTTTAGGATTTGTGATCATTAAAAATCATGAAAGTAGGGAAATAAAGATAATTAAATATCAAATAATTTTATGAACATGACTATATTAATATAATTTAGAAGTTATATAATCATCAAATGTCATGAAAGTAAGAAAAATAAAAGGCAATTAAATTTTTTTATTAAAGAATATGAATAAATAAAAGAGTAGTAATTGACATATTTATTTTTGTACAATAATAAAGAAATATATAAACAAAAAAAATTATCAAGAAAATGAGAAAAAAAAGAAGATAAATATGATTCTTGGCAAAAAAAAAAGTTTCATTATCACTTTTCTTCTATATAAGTTATATGTTGGTAAAGTAAGTAGATTGAGTGAGACAT
>NW_006239622.1:169580-177415 GCF_000226075.1 Solanum tuberosum | reverse complement strand
AAAAAAAATTATCAAGAAAATGAGAAAAAAAAGAAGATAAATATGATTCTTGGCAAAAAAAAAAAGTTTCATTATCACTTTTCTTCTATATAAGTTATATGTTGGTAAAGTAAGTAGATTAAGTGAGAAAAATAGTTTTACTAAATTATTTTTATCATAACCAAATACTTTCACATTTTGAGTTCGGACCCAACAAATCATAATAGTGATCTCTAAAAATCTCAAAACTTGAAAACTTCTACCAATAATAATAAAAAAAAATCAAAATATGAAGATTTGCAAAGTTACATATTAATAATCAAATTTTCTATGAATTAAACTGTATCTTGAAAATTACAAATCAACTTTACATTCTCATATTCTATCATTATAATTAATAAAAATTGATCCACATAACTATAAAATTATCTACATACTTTCTTGAGTAGCATACATGTATATGTTAACTCCCTTTTCTACTCAAAAATATCTTGCTTGAAAACACGATAAGTTAGCCTTACAACAACACAACAACAACAACAAAATACATAAATATAAAGTTAACTAACCAAGTAAAAACTTTAAAGAATATTCAATTATGAGTTGAAGAGGAAAGAAGGACCATGCTCTCAACACAACACAATCAATTCTTCAAAACCTACAAAGAGAAGAAGAGAGTAAAAATAATCAGATTCTTTAGAAATTACAAAAATAAGTAAAAAAAAAGAATCTAAAAAACCACAAAGAGAAGCAAAAGAGAAAAAAATTACATCAGTTTCTAAAAAATATATTCATGATTTGTATCATCTAGAATCCAAAAAAATAGTATTAAATATATAATTACAATAGGAAAAAGCGATAATTATAACATTTTACCTCATAAAATCCAACTGTGTAAAACATTCTTCATTATACATATCTCTCCTGCAAAATAAGATCAAAGAAGATAAAAAATGACCAACCAAAGAAACACAAGATGAAGAATAAGAAAAATGAAAAATGAAATAATCATCATACATGTCTCAAGATAAGTTTTTATAAGTGTAATTTTTAGGAGTTATAAATTTGTATATTAAATAATATGAAGGTTATGAATATGAAAGGTTAGGAGTTATAGTTATTACTAAATTAATTAAGATTTTAATTTATGTAATTGAAGAGGTATGAATTTAGAAGATGATTTTATAAAATAAAATAATTGAGAATAATTAGAAAAAATGTCAAAAAACCACAAAAAAAAGATAAAATAAGTTACCTTGGCCATTGAGAGGTGCCACATCACTTCTTTTTTTCTAGCTTTATATATATATATATATGATGTTATAATATATTTAAAACTTTTTTTTTAAAAAAAAAATCTCAAATTTCATGTCTTGTTAAATATATTCAGATAAAATGATATAGAGAAAATAACATTTCAGAGATTGGAGGGAGTAAAAGCCGAAACCTAAAAAATAAAAATAAGCACTAAAAATGCAAAAGGAAACAAAAATAAAGATGTAGGAACTGAAGTGATTGAATTCAAACATCATATTCATAAAAAAAAAAAACCTCAAAAATAACACCAATTCACCCAAAAATTTAAATTTAGGATCCTCAGTACATAACGAGTCTCTTGCAATAGTACCACTCGATACAAAACTTATTTGAGAAAATTCAATTTTCAAATTTGAAACTTCGAGTTTCGACAAATGCTAGACACCAATTTTTACTTATAATTATATCGATGGTTCAATATAAATTAGGTTAATTTGTTAGATCTTCCTATTAGTTTGTCACGCACATGTTAAACTACTTAGGAGCTCGTTTGAACTTGAAAATGCGTATGTTTACCCATCGGGACCAACTCACACAATTAATAAGGTCGTAACAGACGTCAATGAAAAAGTTAGGTAAAAAAAGCCAGAATCCTGATATAGCACATGAAAATTGGTAATATCTGGTTTAACCTGCTTTGGGGCTTGTTTGAACATGAAAATACGTATGTTTGCCCCTTCTAACCAACTTACGCCATTATTAATTGTAATGGACGTCCATAAAAAATTTCGGCAGAAAACAAGTCGGAATTTCAAATCACCAAAAATCCATGGACTATACACGAAAATTGGTAAAATTAGGTTTTTCCTGCTTTGGGGCTCCTTTGAACTTGAAAATGCACCCGTTTACCCCTCGGGACCAACTAATACCATTAATAAGATCGTAACAGACATCTATGAAAAATTTCGACAAAAAACAAGCCGGAATCCTAAATCACCAAAACTCCATGGACATAGAACACAAAAAAATCGATAAAATTAGGTTTTTTCTGCTTTGAAGCTCGTTTGAACTTGAAATTGCGCCCTTTTACCCTCAAGACCAACTCACGCCATTAATTAGGTCGTATAAGATCGTAACATTCGTCCATGAAATATTTCGGCCAAAAACAAGCTAGAATCATGAATCACCAAAAATAGCACAGGAAAATTGATAAAATCTGGTTTTTCTTGGTTAGGGGCTCATTTGAACTTCAAAATGCTCATGTTTTCCCCTTGAGACAACCTCACGCCACTCATAAGGTCGTAACGGACCTCCATGAAAATTTTCGGCCAAAAACAAGCCAAAATGCTGAATCACCAAAATTTCACGGGCACACGAAAAATCAGTAAAATCCATTTTTTTTGCTTTGTGGATAATTTGAACTTGAAAATTTGCATGTTTGCCCCTCGGGACCAACTCACGCCATTAATAAGGTCGTAGGACGTCCATGAAAATATTTGGCCAAAAACAAGCCGAAATCCTGAATCAACGAAAATTCATGGACTAATAACACACAAAAATTGGTAAGATGATTTTTCCTACTTTGAGGTTCGTTTGAATTTGAAAGTGCGCCCGTTTTCTCCTCGGAACCAACTCGCACCATTAATAAGGTCATAACGAATTTCCATGATAATATTTGGTAAAAAACAAGTCGGAATCTCGAGTCACCAAAAATCCATAGACATAACACATGAAAATCACTAAAATCTGCTTTTTCCTACTTTAAGGCTTGTTTGAACTGAAAAATGCGTATATTTGCCCCTCGGGACCAACTTACACCATTAATAAGGACGGACTTCCTTAAAAAAATTTGGCCAAAAAAAAGCCGTAATTTTGAATCACCAAAAAGACATGGACTCTGGTTTTTTCTACTTTGGGGCTCGTTTGAAATTGAAAATGCACCTGTTTTCCCCTCGGGACCAACTCACACCATTAATAAGGTCGTAACGGACGTCCATGAAAAAACTTCGGCCCAAAATAAGTTTAAATCATGAATCACCAAAAATCCATGGAAGCACACGTAAATCCGTAAAATGTGGTTATTCTTTTTTCGGGCTAGTTAGAACTTGAAAATATGCTTGTTCGCCCTTCGGGACCAACTTACGCCATTAATAAGGTCATAACGAACGTCCATGAAAAATCTCTGCCAAAAATAAGGTGGAATGTTGAATCACCAAAAATAGTACACAAAAATTTGTAAAATCTGGTTTTTCCTTCTTCGAGGCTCGTTTGAATTTGAAAATTGCGTCCATTTTCCCCTCGGAACCAACTCACGCCATTAATAATGTCGTAACGAACGTCCATGATAAATTTCGGTAAAAAACAAGTCAAAATCTTGAATCACCAAAAATCGATGAACTATATAGCACACGAAATTGGTAATATCTGGTTTTTTGCTCTTTGGGGATTGCTTGAACTTGAAAATGCACCCGTATTCCCCTCGGGACCTACTCACGCCATTAATAAGGTCGTAATGGACGTCCATTACAAATTTTGTCCAAAAACAAGCTGGAATCTTGAATCACCAAAAATCCATGGATTTATAGCACACGAAAATTTGTAAAATTTGATTTTTCCGACTCTGGGGCTTATTTGAACTTGAAAATTGTGCCTGCTTTCCCCTAAGGACAAACTCACGCAATTAATAAAGCCGTAATGAACGTCCATGAAATATTTCGGTCAAAAACAAGCTGAAATCCCGAATCACCAAAAATCCATGGACTATAGTAGCACACGAAAATTGGTAAAATCTGATTTTTCCTGCTTTGAGGCTCGTTTGACCTTGAAAATGCGCTTGTTTGCCCATCAAGACCAACTCACGCCACTACTAAGGTTGTAACAGAAGTCCATGAAAAATTTCAGCCAAAAACAAGCCAGAATCCTGAATCACCAAAAATATATCACATGAAAATTGGTAAAATCTGGTTTTTCCTGCTTTGGGGCTCATTTGAACTTGAAAATGCGCTTGTTTACCCCTTGGGACCAACTCACGCCACTAATAAGGTCATAAAGGACGTCCATGAAAATTTTTGACAAAAAATGAATCTCGAATCACAAAAAATTCATGGACTATAGCACACAAAAATCCGTAAAATCTAGTTTTTCCTACTTTGAGGCTCGTTTTAACTTGAAAATGCCCCCTTTGCCCCCTCGGGATCAACTCAAGCCATTAATAAGGTCGTAACGGACATCCGTGAAAATAATTCGGCAAAAAACAAGTCGAAATCATGAATCAACAAATATCCATGGCACACGACAATCGGTAAAATCTTGTTTTTCCTACTTTAGGGCTCGTTTGAACTTGAAAATGCGCCCGTTTGCTCTTTGGGACCAACTCACACCATTAATAAGGTCGTAACGGACGTCTATGAAAAAATTCAGCCAAAAACAAGCTGGAATCCTGAATCACCAAAAATACATGGACTATAGCACATAAAAATTGATAAAATCTAGTTTTTCCTACTTAGGGGCTCGTTTGAACTTGAAAATGCGCTCATTTACCCCTCGGGACCAACTCACACCCTTAATAAGGTTGTAATGGACGTCCATGAAAAACTTCGGCCAAAAATAAGTCGAAATTCTGAATCACCAAAAATTCATGGACTATATAACACACGAAAATTGATAAAATCAGGTTTTTCTTTTTTGCGGCTCGTTTGAACTTCAAAATACGTTTGTTTGTCCCTCGGGACCAACTCACGCCATTAATAAGGTCGTAGCGGACGTCCATGAAATATTTTGGCTAAAAACAAGCTAGAATCCTGAATCACTAAAATTGTATGGTCTATAGCACATGAAAATTGGTAAAATGTGGTTTTTCCTACTTTGGGGCTCGTTTGAACTTGAAAATGTGCTTGTTTTTCTCTCGGGACTAACTCACGCCATTAATAAGGTCATATCGGACGTCCATGAAAAATTTCTGCCGAAAGCAAGTCAACATCTTGAATCACCAAAAATCCATGGACTATAGCACACAAAAATCGGTCAAATCTGTTTTTTCCAACTTTGTGGCTCGTTTGAACTTGAAAATGCACCTGTTTGCCCCTCGGGACCAACTCACACCATTAATAAGGTCGTAACGTACGTTTATGAAAAATTTCAGCCAAAAACAAGTCGAAATCTCGAATCACAAAAAAATTCAACCCTATACAAGCATGGGTCCCAATATATTAATCTCTTTTGTACCCTGTACTATAGGAAATAGTTCAAATATACCCCTACTGTTATAATTTGACACATATATACCCCTACTTTTAACGGAGGGACACATGTCAATTTAGGAATCAACTAACTCACCCTCAATTTTAAATATCTAATTCTTTTAAAAACCCATCCATTTAACCCATTACCTCTACTGACCCGGTTTGAACCAACTTTCGTAGTTATCTTCTCTATTAAAAACCTCCACAAAATCAGCATTCTTCATAATTGCTTAATACATCCTCCATCGAAATTTCAAGGATTTGATAGATAAATATTGTTCTCAGGGGACTCCTCTTGCACTTCAGTTATGTTGAGGTGGATAATGCTTCGTTACTTCATTATTATCCACTTTAACAGATGGAACTTCTTTTGGACTGATGCATCATTATTGATTTTAATAGACACTACTAAAAAACAGCCAAAAAGAGATGGACAAAAGCGTCGCAGTCCGTCGCTTTTGGCCAAAAAAGCGACGGAAATGCGACGCAATTATGTCTGTCGCTTTTTGGCTCGACGCTTTTCCAAAAGCGACGGATAGCGTCGCATTTTTGAATTATTATTTTTACAAAAAGCGACGGACTCCGTCGCTATATTTTAATATTTTATTTCTTTTAAAATTTCTAAAAGGCGACGCAGTCTGTCGCTTTTGAAGAAATTTGATTTTTGAAAATCATAGAAAAGCGATGGACAAAAGGACCCTGTCCGTCGTCATTCTGGAAATTATTTTTTATGCAAATCTAGAAAAGCGACGGACATGTTGTCCGTGGCTTTTTCTGTAATTGTTTTGACAGCAGAGACTGCCCACCTATAATTCAATTCAATTGATCTATACTATTCTGCCTAATCAAACACACAATTATAAACAATCTACACAAAACATAAAACAAGAAACTTAAATTAACATTCGAAAGTATCTAAATCAAAATTTAAAGACTTATAAAGTCTTTCAAAATTTGTTTCAAAATTACAAAAAAATGATAAAAGTTCACCGATGTAAACTAGGGAGTGGGTCCTACACAATCATCCTCACTATCAACACTGTAGTTGTCGCTTTCCTCGGGAGCCGAAGTAGTAGTTCCATGAGCGAGGTTCATCACTTGTTTTTGGATTTGATGAACGGTCTTGCTCATGCTTTCTTGTTCAGCTACTTTTCTCCGCTCCGACTCTGCCAGTGCCACTGTAAGTTTAGCTATTTGATCGGACATAGCAGCAATCTGAACACCGTCAAGTGCCTCGACTTGACTTGACGATTTCCTTCTAAGCCTGACAGGAGTCGTCTTACATTGTTTTGAGAGCCTAGACCATAGACTCTACCCTTGTGTGTCCTCTCTACCACTTTTTCTTTCCAGATCTGAGTGGAAAGTTCAGGTGTAATTTCGACCGAACTATCTAGATTCTTAGCGACGTAAAGCTGAAACTCATTCTGCATATTAAATATAAAAATTGACATCAATATATATACATATCATAAATATATTCACGATTAATATATATTATTCATATTAAATAACTTACAAAACTTTGTTCGGCTCTTTCCTCCACCCACACATCCGGATCCGATTCATTTTCTTTCTTCCTGACATGAGTCTTCTTGAAAACCTCCGGTAACGATATATATGAATCAACTAATTATTTATTTAAAAGTTTGAATTAGAACTTACCATCTCTCGTGCAATTATTCCAACGGTCTTTCCACCTTCGGTGTGCAACGAGCCACCCTTAAGACTGCCTCTAGCCTTTTTGGCTTGGTCTGATATTGCCTTAAACTTGTCTGTGTTCTAATACCGACCCAGATCATCAAAAACATGCGGCAACATCCAATCCGAACATTCAGCACTATCCCGAACTTTCTTTAGCCAGGTAGACAGTCTGGCGGATGCCTTCCTCTCAAATGTGATCGAAGGACATGATTGTGTCTCGGCTTCCAAGTACACATAGTCTGAATAAAAAAAATTGAATAACGTTAATTAGATCGATAGTGAAAAAAGTAAAGTACACTAAACTTAACTAAAAATATATAGCTTAAAGTTATTAAACATCGCCTGGCGTATACTATTTGGGATGTTGCCCCAAGAGTGATAAGCCTGTGTATATAGTCTCCTAACACAATCTTTTTGTCACGACCCGAGTCTACACCCTGGACGTGGCCGGCACTCAAGAACCATTGTTGGTCCCTAAGCGAACCTTCATCCTTGCTGACTACAAGCAGAAGACTAACTTAAGCATGCAAAAGCTTAAAACTGAAATAAAAGTTCATGAACTCAACTTTACAAATCCTTAACTCAAAAGAAAACTCTGTATAATAAAATATATACAACTCGCCATAGAAAGGCATCTTTATTCTTTAAAACATTTAA
>NW_006239622.1:158638-160168 GCF_000226075.1 Solanum tuberosum | reverse complement strand
AAAAGTATGACCCTTTTCTACCTATGATGGCTACATGGTTTATGGAGACGTGAGTTATCTGAACTCAAGCTCGTCCCCATATTGGTGCTCAATACTACTCCCAAAATATACTAGCTCTTATGTCTTTAAAACACATTTCTTCTGTGAATTGAGATTAGTGCTCAAAAACTTAGCTCAAAGGCTATCTTGGAAATCTCAGTTTCCTCTCTTGCTTTATTGTGAAAGCATTTACTCTTTAACTGAAAACTAGCCCAAACGCTCTTTACTGAAAAACTAGCTCAAAAGGCTCTTTTGAAAATCTCAGTTTTCCGTTATTATTTAAATGTGAAAACATTTTTAAACTCTTTTGGGAATACATAGTCCCCATATACTTTTGAAGAAATGAACTTCAACTTTACTCTTTACTGAACTCAAAACTTAAGTCTTAAAACAAAGATTAAACATTTGTAAAAGACTTCTTAAAGTATGTTTCATGCCGAATTATGGGCGTGAACGACTAAATGCAAGGTTTTCAATAACCATATATAGAACTCAACACTTGGAACTCAAGAACTTCAATAATACTACTCACTTCAAGAATGCTCAACTTAGAGGGTTCACACTGAATTATGAGCATGAACTACTCAACTCAAGGACTCAAAAGATACTTCTCATCTCAAGACTGTTCAACTTATAATAGTTCATGCGGAATTATACGCGTGAACGACTCAATGCAAGGTTTTCAATAACCATAGATAGAACTCAACACTTGGAACTCAAGAACTTCAATAATACTACTCACTTCAAGAATGCTCAACTTCTAGAGTTCATGCGGAATTTAATGGCATGAACGACTTGACTCGTAGGTCTACATAACATTTATGGAACTCATGATACAACTCTTATCATTCTCTGAATTACTTCCTCAAAACTTAGTTCAAATCGAAAGTTGATCTCAAAGGATTCACAATTGAACTCAAAGGCTTTCTTGAACTCTACTCTTAACTCTCTCTTGAATGCGAATTACGAATTCAAGAGTTTTGGTTCATGATATGAAGGATCTCATGATGACAAAGTAGATTCATGAATACATTCTCCTCATCCTCATACTCACTTGCTCGAGTCTTGAAACAAGTTACTAATAATTGTAGAAGACTCCTCAAAAAGACTCCAAGGGACCTTATCAAAAGGTTTAAAAGAACTCTCAAACTTGACTCTCAACTCTACCTTGAATTTGATTTATGAATTCAAGGTTATGATCATGTTAGGAATGATTTTAGGTGTTTAGAAGTAGCATAGAGTAGTTAGAATCGAAAAGAAGTGAAGGTGCACTTTAAACGAACTCAAACGGGGCAACCGACGACAAACTGGATGGGGCAGGCGACCTTGGCACTATGGGTGGCGCGGGGCGCCAGCCCCTAAACTTCAGAGGTGTGTTTGGGGCGCTCTGGCAGGTGCATCGCGCCAGGACCTAACCCAGAAAATTCAGCAAGTTTCTTTTCTCGTTTTCTCACCCTATTTTGCCTAGAATTGAATGGTTTCTTTCCCAAT
>NW_006239622.1:156914-157953 GCF_000226075.1 Solanum tuberosum | reverse complement strand
CTGGTAGCACACCTAACTCATCTTGATATAGGAGTTATGGTCGTTTGAATTTGACACAAAACTCATACTTAAGCATAACTTGCAAAATTTCAGATTTTGCTATTTCCAATTTAGTTCTTTTTCGAACTCAAGGTGCTACATCTAGTGAACTTAGCACTTAAAGAAATTTTAAATTTCTCTGTAAAATCCTACTCACAACGAAGGATGGTTCAAGTCTTAGCTCAAAAACTTTCTAGGGTGTTACACTTTTAAAGCCCGGACAACATCCTTGGCAAGAACTGGCGATGACAATCAAACCATGTATTATTTTTGCCATGCTTTAAAGTGAATGCCTTACTATTTTCCATGCACTACGGACATGCTAGCTTTCCAGCTGTCATCCAGCCAAACAACATCCCGTATGCAGGAAAATCATTAATAGTCCACATTAAAGAAGCACGCATAACGAAATTCTGCTTAGTTGATATATCATCAGTCAAAACGCCTTCAAACCACAATTGTTTGAGCTCATCTATCAATGGTTGTAGATAGACATCAATCAAACTTTTTGAATTACGGGGACCTGGAATAACACAACTTAGAAAGATGTAGGGACTGGTCATGCACATTTCAGGAGGAAGATTATACGGAGTAAAAAATATCTGCCAGTATGAATAAGGCGAAGCATTATTTGAGAATGGTGTGAAGCCATCTGAACACAACCCCAATCTAATATTTCTTGGTTCACTAGCAAAATCAGGATATACATTATCAAAATGACTTCCATGCTTCGCCATCAGATGGATGAGACAAGACTCCCAGCGGCCTTCTATATTCACGATGCCATCTCATATGTGGGGCAGATATCATCGATGCCAACAACCTTCTTAACCTAAGAATGAGAGGTAGATAATGCATTGCCTGAACTGGGACCATCTTTCCAGCCGGAGTCCTCTTATAACGAGCATGTCCACAAAACTTACAATTTTCTAATTCACTATCAGTCTTGTAAAACAACATGCAACATTAACACAACAATGAATTCTATCATACATCAATC